>NW_026963396.1:0-63704 GCF_036588685.1 Mytilus trossulus
GTTTATTAATTAAACACTTGATATAGGGTCTCTTGAAACAAGCGAAAAAAAAGAGACCTTGGATTCCGTATTAAACACATGAAACGGAAACATGCATTGATTGATTGGTTGGCTGGTTAAACACGTTGGTTGGTTAGTTAAATACGTTTGTTAAACATGTTGGTTAAACACGTTGGTTAAACATGTTGGTTAAACACGTTGGTTGGATAGGCTGAATTAAAACGAGCGAAAAAAAACCTTGGATCCCGTATGAAACACATGAAACGTGACATGCATTGATTGATTGGTTGGTTGGTTGGTTGTATTAAACACGTTGGTTGGTTAGTTAAACACGTTGGTTAAACATGTTGGTTAAACACGTTGGTTAAACACGTTGGTTGGATATGCTCAATTAAAACAAGCGAAAAAAAAACCTTGGATCCCGTATGAAACACATGAAACGTGACATGCATTGATTGATTGGTTGGTTGGTTAAACACGTTGGTTGGTTAGTTAAACACGTTGGTTAAACATGTTGGTTAAACACGTTGGTTAAACATGTTGGTTAAACACGTTGGTTAAACACGTTGGTTGGATAGGCTCAATTAAAACAAGCGAAAAAAAAACTTGGATCCCGTATGAAACACATGGAACGGAAACATGCATTGATTGATTGATTGATTGATTGGTTGGTTGGTTGATTAAACATGTTGGTTAAACATGTTGGTTAAACATGTTGGTTAAACACGTTGGTTAAACACGTTGGTTTGATAGGCTCAATTAAAACGAGCGGAAAAAAAAACTTGGATCCCGTATGAAACACATGCAACGGAAACATGCATTGATTGATTGATTGATTGATTGATTGATTGGTTGGTTGGTTAAATACGTTGGTTAAACATGTTGGTTAAACATGTTGGTTAAACACGTTGGTTGGATAGGCTCAATTAAAACAAGCGGAAGAAAAACTTGGATCCCGTATGAAACACATGAAACGGAAACATGCATTGGTTGGTTAAACACGTTGGTTGGTTAAACACATTTGTTAAACACGTTGGTTAAACACGTTGGTTAAACATGTTGATTGGTTAAACACGTTGGTTGGTAAAACACGTTGGATAGGCTCAATTAAAACAAGCGGGACAAAACTCTTGGGTCCCGTATTAAACACATGAAACGGAAACATGCATTGATTGATTGATTGATTGATTGATTGATTGGTTGGTTAAACACGTTGGTTGGTTAGTTAAACACGTTGGTTAAACATGTTGCTTAAACACGTTGATTGGTTAAACACGTTGGAAAGGGTCAATTAAAACAAGCGAAAAAAAGAGACCTTGGATCCTGTATTAAACACATGAACGGAAACGTGCATTGATTGATTGATTGATTGATTGATTGATTGATTGATTGATTGATTGATTGATTCATTTAATTGATTGATTGATTGATTGATTGATTGATTGGAATTCAAACACACATAAAACTGTTGAAATAGTGCCAAAAACACATAATTTGATGACCTTGACCTTTGACCTTGTGACCTTCGTCAAGGTCATTGCTCCACAAGGTCATTGCAAAAGACCGTATGGGTCAAGGACCTTTTGTTTAAGAGTTGTGCCTAAAAATAGCTTTTTAAAAACCATTAATGGGAGTTATGTCCCTTACATGATGGTAAAATCAATATAGTCATAAGGTAAAAAAGTTGCCCCTTGAAGTACCAATCATTTTTCACTGCTTAATTTTTCTGTATCTATAACCGTTCAATAGTTATAGGGAAATGAAAAACTTTTGAAAATCTAAAATATGACCTTGACCTTTGACCTTGACCTATATTTTCTAGTTTTGGTCCAATGAACTCAATTCTGAAGACCCGCAGTCTTTATGACTTACGGTTCATGAGATTTATATGCATATCGAAAATTTAAATATTCAAGGGGAAATAACTCCTATAATAGGTCACTGGATCGCTTCGGTTTAAATTATTTGAACTTGTATCATTTGGCAAGGAACATTTTAAAAAAAACCATTTGCCGCTAAGTCTTATAGTTTATGAGTTATAGCGATAACAGTGTTTTTTGTAATTGGGGAGATAACTCCTATAAGGTAAATAGTAAACTTCGGTCCCCCTAATACAAGATAGCTTTTATTAACCCGATACTAGGTACCAAAGATCATTTTGATATCTTGCGTACTTTTAACGAAGAATAACTTTGAAAAACGGCGGAAGAAAAAGAATAATAATAATAAACAAACGAAATACAGTAAGGTCTTTCCATTTAAGAAAGGAAAGACCTTAATAATAAATATAAATCAATTGCTTTCAAAAAGCAATTGTAAACGGTCTTTCCCCCTTTGAAACAGATTGATTGGGGGGGGGGGGTGTTTGTTTGTTTGTTTTGTTTGTTTGTTTGTTTGTTTGTTTGTTTGTTTGTTTCTGTAAGGGGTCTAGTATTGTGTTACCGGAGAAGTTTCATGTTTAGTTTGGAAAGTTTTTATTTTATTTTAGGTCCAGCGCGCGCGCCAGATTGAGGAGACACCACGTGACGCGTGTTTATATTAAGAAAAACTTAGTCTTTTTATTTCTCTTTAGGTCGGGACGTTGGACAGACAACATCTATAGAGATGGAATGTACACAATGTAATTTCTTTGGTCATTATAGGAAATTGACATTTTGATCACAGTTCACCAGCAGTGCATGATTTGGATTTATTTGATCCGGTGTAACTTTAAAACACGTTTAAGGATTATTTTCTTAAAATGTACATTTTTCAGCACCAGTTTGTAACAGATAAGTTTTTCAATCCAGGAGCGGACATTTTTATTGTAGGATTTCATTGAGAATTACGGACCTAGCAAGCGATTTTTACGGTATTGCCATTCTTTTTCTCTAGGAAAAGTCTTGAGAGATATCGGCACCACGTTGTTTTATGAACCTTTAGTACATGTATGCCCTGCTGACTGTAAATTTTGGGATCGATTGGACTTGTAGTTTCAGAGTTTAAGTGATAACAAGGTGGTGGATTTTTTTTTTCAGAAGAGATGTAAGAACAATATTAAAGTTCAATTCTTCTTGAATAATTGATAGGTCTTTCCTTCCATTTTCTTTTAATTATACTGTCATAAATAAAAATATCATATATATTGATTGATTAATTTATTGATTAGTGGGTTGATTGGTTTATTAATTAAACACTTGATATAGGGTCTCTTGAAACAAGCGAAAAAAAAGAGACCTTGGATTCCGTATTAAACACATGAAACGGAAACATGCATTGATTGATTGGTTGGCTGGTTAAACACGTTGGTTGGTTAGTTAAATACGTTTGTTAAACATGTTGGTTAAACACGTTGGTTAAACATGTTGGTTAAACACGTTGGTTGGATAGGCTGAATTAAAACGAGCGAAAAAAAACCTTGGATCCCGTATGAAACACATGAAACGTGACATGCATTGATTGATTGGTTGGTTGGTTGGTTGTATTAAACACGTTGGTTGGTTAGTTAAACACGTTGGTTAAACATGTTGGTTAAACACGTTGGTTAAACACGTTGGTTGGATATGCTCAATTAAAACAAGCGAAAAAAAAACCTTGGATCCCGTATGAAACACATGAAACGTGACATGCATTGATTGATTGGTTGGTTGGTTAAACACGTTGGTTGGTTAGTTAAACACGTTGGTTAAACATGTTGGTTAAACACGTTGGTTAAACATGTTGGTTAAACACGTTGGTTAAACACGTTGGTTGGATAGGCTCAATTAAAACAAGCGAAAAAAAAACTTGGATCCCGTATGAAACACATGGAACGGAAACATGCATTGATTGATTGATTGATTGATTGGTTGGTTGGTTGATTAAACATGTTGGTTAAACATGTTGGTTAAACATGTTGGTTAAACACGTTGGTTAAACACGTTGGTTTGATAGGCTCAATTAAAACGAGCGGAAAAAAAAACTTGGATCCCGTATGAAACACATGCAACGGAAACATGCATTGATTGATTGATTGATTGATTGATTGATTGGTTGGTTGGTTAAATACGTTGGTTAAACATGTTGGTTAAACATGTTGGTTAAACACGTTGGTTGGATAGGCTCAATTAAAACAAGCGGAAGAAAAACTTGGATCCCGTATGAAACACATGAAACGGAAACATGCATTGGTTGGTTAAACACGTTGGTTGGTTAAACACATTTGTTAAACACGTTGGTTAAACACGTTGGTTAAACATGTTGATTGGTTAAACACGTTGGTTGGTAAAACACGTTGGATAGGCTCAATTAAAACAAGCGGGACAAAACTCTTGGGTCCCGTATTAAACACATGAAACGGAAACATGCATTGATTGATTGATTGATTGATTGATTGATTGGTTGGTTAAACACGTTGGTTGGTTAGTTAAACACGTTGGTTAAACATGTTGCTTAAACACGTTGATTGGTTAAACACGTTGGAAAGGGTCAATTAAAACAAGCGAAAAAAAGAGACCTTGGATCCTGTATTAAACACATGAACGGAAACGTGCATTGATTGATTGATTGATTGATTGATTGATTGATTGATTGATTGATTGATTGATTCATTTAATTGATTGATTGATTGATTGATTGATTGATTGGAATTCAAACACACATAAAACTGTTGAAATAGTGCCAAAAACACATAATTTGATGACCTTGACCTTTGACCTTGTGACCTTCGTCAAGGTCATTGCTCCACAAGGTCATTGCAAAAGACCGTATGGGTCAAGGACCTTTTGTTTAAGAGTTGTGCCTAAAAATAGCTTTTTAAAAACCATTAATGGGAGTTATGTCCCTTACATGATGGTAAAATCAATATAGTCATAAGGTAAAAAAGTTGCCCCTTGAAGTACCAATCATTTTTCACTGCTTAATTTTTCTGTATCTATAACCGTTCAATAGTTATAGGGAAATGAAAAACTTTTGAAAATCTAAAATATGACCTTGACCTTTGACCTTGACCTATATTTTCTAGTTTTGGTCCAATGAACTCAATTCTGAAGACCCGCAGTCTTTATGACTTACGGTTCATGAGATTTATATGCATATCGAAAATTTAAATATTCAAGGGGAAATAACTCCTATAATAGGTCACTGGATCGCTTCGGTTTAAATTATTTGAACTTGTATCATTTGGCAAGGAACATTTTAAAAAAAACCATTTGCCGCTAAGTCTTATAGTTTATGAGTTATAGCGATAACAGTGTTTTTTGTAATTGGGGAGATAACTCCTATAAGGTAAATAGTAAACTTCGGTCCCCCTAATACAAGATAGCTTTTATTAACCCGATACTAGGTACCAAAGATCATTTTGATATCTTGCGTACTTTTAACGAAGAATAACTTTGAAAAACGGCGGAAGAAAAAGAATAATAATAATAAACAAACGAAATACAGTAAGGTCTTTCCATTTAAGAAAGGAAAGACCTTAATAATAAATATAAATCAATTGCTTTCAAAAAGCAATTGTAAACGGTCTTTCCCCCTTTGAAACAGATTGATTGGGGGGGGGGGGGGGTGTTTGTTTGTTTGTTTTGTTTGTTTGTTTGTTTGTTTGTTTGTTTGTTTGTTTCTGTAAGGGGTCTAGTATTGTGTTACCGGAGAAGTTTCATGTTTAGTTTGGAAAGTTTTTATTTTATTTTAGGTCCAGCGCGCGCGCCAGATTGAGGAGACACCACGTGACGCGTGTTTATATTAAGAAAAACTTAGTCTTTTTATTTCTCTTTAGGTCGGGACGTTGGACAGACAACATCTATAGAGATGGAATGTACACAATGTAATTTCTTTGGTCATTATAGGAAATTGACATTTTGATCACAGTTCACCAGCAGTGCATGATTTGGATTTATTTGATCCGGTGTAACTTTAAAACACGTTTAAGGATTATTTTCTTAAAATGTACATTTTTCAGCACCAGTTTGTAACAGATAAGTTTTTCAATCCAGGAGCGGACATTTTTATTGTAGGATTTCATTGAGAATTACGGACCTAGCAAGCGATTTTTACGGCATTGCCATTCTTTTTCTCTAGGAAAAGTCTTGAGAGATATCGGCACCACGTTGTTTTATGAACCTTTAGTACATGTATGCCCTGCTGACTGTAAATTTTGGGATCGATTGGACTTGTAGTTTCAGAGTTTAAGTGATAACAAGGTGGTGGATTTTTTTTTTCAGAAGAGATGTAAGAACAATATTAAAGTTCAATTCTTCTTGAATAATTGATAGGTCTTTCCTTCCATTTTCTTTTAATTATACTGTCATAAATAAAAATATCATATATATTGATTGATTAATTTATTGATTAGTGGGTTGATTGGTTTATTAATTAAACACTTGATATAGGGTCTCTTGAAACAAGCGAAAAAAAAGAGACCTTGGATTCCGTATTAAACACATGAAACGGAAACATGCATTGATTGATTGGTTGGCTGGTTAAACACGTTGGTTGGTTAGTTAAATACGTTTGTTAAACATGTTGGTTAAACACGTTGGTTAAACATGTTGGTTAAACACGTTGGTTGGATAGGCTGAATTAAAACGAGCGAAAAAAAACCTTGGATCCCGTATGAAACACATGAAACGTGACATGCATTGATTGATTGGTTGGTTGGTTGGTTGTATTAAACACGTTGGTTGGTTAGTTAAACACGTTGGTTAAACATGTTGGTTAAACACGTTGGTTAAACACGTTGGTTGGATATGCTCAATTAAAACAAGCGAAAAAAAAACCTTGGATCCCGTATGAAACACATGAAACGTGACATGCATTGATTGATTGGTTGGTTGGTTAAACACGTTGGTTGGTTAGTTAAACACGTTGGTTAAACATGTTGGTTAAACACGTTGGTTAAACATGTTGGTTAAACACGTTGGTTAAACACGTTGGTTGGATAGGCTCAATTAAAACAAGCGAAAAAAAAACTTGGATCCCGTATGAAACACATGGAACGGAAACATGCATTGATTGATTGATTGATTGATTGGTTGGTTGGTTGATTAAACATGTTGGTTAAACATGTTGGTTAAACATGTTGGTTAAACACGTTGGTTAAACACGTTGGTTTGATAGGCTCAATTAAAACGAGCGGAAAAAAAAACTTGGATCCCGTATGAAACACATGCAACGGAAACATGCATTGATTGATTGATTGATTGATTGATTGATTGGTTGGTTGGTTAAATACGTTGGTTAAACATGTTGGTTAAACATGTTGGTTAAACACGTTGGTTGGATAGGCTCAATTAAAACAAGCGGAAGAAAAACTTGGATCCCGTATGAAACACATGAAACGGAAACATGCATTGGTTGGTTAAACACGTTGGTTGGTTAAACACATTTGTTAAACACGTTGGTTAAACACGTTGGTTAAACATGTTGATTGGTTAAACACGTTGGTTGGTAAAACACGTTGGATAGGCTCAATTAAAACAAGCGGGACAAAACTCTTGGGTCCCGTATTAAACACATGAAACGGAAACATGCATTGATTGATTGATTGATTGATTGATTGATTGGTTGGTTAAACACGTTGGTTGGTTAGTTAAACACGTTGGTTAAACATGTTGCTTAAACACGTTGATTGGTTAAACACGTTGGAAAGGGTCAATTAAAACAAGCGAAAAAAAGAGACCTTGGATCCTGTATTAAACACATGAACGGAAACGTGCATTGATTGATTGATTGATTGATTGATTGATTGATTGATTGATTGATTGATTGATTCATTTAATTGATTGATTGATTGATTGATTGATTGATTGGAATTCAAACACACATAAAACTGTTGAAATAGTGCCAAAAACACATAATTTGATGACCTTGACCTTTGACCTTGTGACCTTCGTCAAGGTCATTGCTCCACAAGGTCATTGCAAAAGACCGTATGGGTCAAGGACCTTTTGTTTAAGAGTTGTGCCTAAAAATAGCTTTTTAAAAACCATTAATGGGAGTTATGTCCCTTACATGATGGTAAAATCAATATAGTCATAAGGTAAAAAAGTTGCCCCTTGAAGTACCAATCATTTTTCACTGCTTAATTTTTCTGTATCTATAACCGTTCAATAGTTATAGGGAAATGAAAAACTTTTGAAAATCTAAAATATGACCTTGACCTTTGACCTTGACCTATATTTTCTAGTTTTGGTCCAATGAACTCAATTCTGAAGACCCGCAGTCTTTATGACTTACGGTTCATGAGATTTATATGCATATCGAAAATTTAAATATTCAAGGGGAAATAACTCCTATAATAGGTCACTGGATCGCTTCGGTTTAAATTATTTGAACTTGTATCATTTGGCAAGGAACATTTTAAAAAAAACCATTTGCCGCTAAGTCTTATAGTTTATGAGTTATAGCGATAACAGTGTTTTTTGTAATTGGGGAGATAACTCCTATAAGGTAAATAGTAAACTTCGGTCCCCCTAATACAAGATAGCTTTTATTAACCCGATACTAGGTACCAAAGATCATTTTGATATCTTGCGTACTTTTAACGAAGAATAACTTTGAAAAACGGCGGAAGAAAAAGAATAATAATAATAAACAAACGAAATACAGTAAGGTCTTTCCATTTAAGAAAGGAAAGACCTTAATAATAAATATAAATCAATTGCTTTCAAAAAGCAATTGTAAACGGTCTTTCCCCCTTTGAAACAGATTGATTGGGGGGGGGGGGTGTTTGTTTGTTTGTTTTGTTTGTTTGTTTGTTTGTTTGTTTGTTTGTTTGTTTCTGTAAGGGGTCTAGTATTGTGTTACCGGAGAAGTTTCATGTTTAGTTTGGAAAGTTTTTATTTTATTTTAGGTCCAGCGCGCGCGCCAGATTGAGGAGACACCACGTGACGCGTGTTTATATTAAGAAAAACTTAGTCTTTTTATTTCTCTTTAGGTCGGGACGTTGGACAGACAACATCTATAGAGATGGAATGTACACAATGTAATTTCTTTGGTCATTATAGGAAATTGACATTTTGATCACAGTTCACCAGCAGTGCATGATTTGGATTTATTTGATCCGGTGTAACTTTAAAACACGTTTAAGGATTATTTTCTTAAAATGTACATTTTTCAGCACCAGTTTGTAACAGATAAGTTTTTCAATCCAGGAGCGGACATTTTTATTGTAGGATTTCATTGAGAATTACGGACCTAGCAAGCGATTTTTACGGCATTGCCATTCTTTTTCTCTAGGAAAAGTCTTGAGAGATATCGGCACCACGTTGTTTTATGAACCTTTAGTACATGTATGCCCTGCTGACTGTAAATTTTGGGATCGATTGGACTTGTAGTTTCAGAGTTTAAGTGATAACAAGGTGGTGGATTTTTTTTTTCAGAAGAGATGTAAGAACAATATTAAAGTTCAATTCTTCTTGAATAATTGATAGGTCTTTCCTTCCATTTTCTTTTAATTATACTGTCATAAATAAAAATATCATATATATTGATTGATTAATTTATTGATTAGTGGGTTGATTGGTTTATTAATTAAACACTTGATATAGGGTCTCTTGAAACAAGCGAAAAAAAAGAGACCTTGGATTCCGTATTAAACACATGAAACGGAAACATGCATTGATTGATTGGTTGGCTGGTTAAACACGTTGGTTGGTTAGTTAAATACGTTTGTTAAACATGTTGGTTAAACACGTTGGTTAAACATGTTGGTTAAACACGTTGGTTGGATAGGCTGAATTAAAACGAGCGAAAAAAAACCTTGGATCCCGTATGAAACACATGAAACGTGACATGCATTGATTGATTGGTTGGTTGGTTGGTTGTATTAAACACGTTGGTTGGTTAGTTAAACACGTTGGTTAAACATGTTGGTTAAACACGTTGGTTAAACACGTTGGTTGGATATGCTCAATTAAAACAAGCGAAAAAAAAACCTTGGATCCCGTATGAAACACATGAAACGTGACATGCATTGATTGATTGGTTGGTTGGTTAAACACGTTGGTTGGTTAGTTAAACACGTTGGTTAAACATGTTGGTTAAACACGTTGGTTAAACATGTTGGTTAAACACGTTGGTTAAACACGTTGGTTGGATAGGCTCAATTAAAACAAGCGAAAAAAAAACTTGGATCCCGTATGAAACACATGGAACGGAAACATGCATTGATTGATTGATTGATTGATTGGTTGGTTGGTTGATTAAACATGTTGGTTAAACATGTTGGTTAAACATGTTGGTTAAACACGTTGGTTAAACACGTTGGTTTGATAGGCTCAATTAAAACGAGCGGAAAAAAAAACTTGGATCCCGTATGAAACACATGCAACGGAAACATGCATTGATTGATTGATTGATTGATTGATTGATTGATTGGTTGGTTGGTTAAATACGTTGGTTAAACATGTTGGTTAAACATGTTGGTTAAACACGTTGGTTGGATAGGCTCAATTAAAACAAGCGGAAGAAAAACTTGGATCCCGTATGAAACACATGAAACGGAAACATGCATTGGTTGGTTAAACACGTTGGTTGGTTAAACACATTTGTTAAACACGTTGGTTAAACACGTTGGTTAAACATGTTGATTGGTTAAACACGTTGGTTGGTAAAACACGTTGGATAGGCTCAATTAAAACAAGCGGGACAAAACTCTTGGGTCCCGTATTAAACACATGAAACGGAAACATGCATTGATTGATTGATTGATTGATTGATTGATTGGTTGGTTAAACACGTTGGTTGGTTAGTTAAACACGTTGGTTAAACATGTTGCTTAAACACGTTGATTGGTTAAACACGTTGGAAAGGGTCAATTAAAACAAGCGAAAAAAAGAGACCTTGGATCCTGTATTAAACACATGAACGGAAACGTGCATTGATTGATTGATTGATTGATTGATTGATTGATTGATTGATTGATTGATTGATTCATTTAATTGATTGATTGATTGATTGATTGATTGATTGGAATTCAAACACACATAAAACTGTTGAAATAGTGCCAAAAACACATAATTTGATGACCTTGACCTTTGACCTTGTGACCTTCGTCAAGGTCATTGCTCCACAAGGTCATTGCAAAAGACCGTATGGGTCAAGGACCTTTTGTTTAAGAGTTGTGCCTAAAAATAGCTTTTTAAAAACCATTAATGGGAGTTATGTCCCTTACATGATGGTAAAATCAATATAGTCATAAGGTAAAAAAGTTGCCCCTTGAAGTACCAATCATTTTTCACTGCTTAATTTTTCTGTATCTATAACCGTTCAATAGTTATAGGGAAATGAAAAACTTTTGAAAATCTAAAATATGACCTTGACCTTTGACCTTGACCTATATTTTCTAGTTTTGGTCCAATGAACTCAATTCTGAAGACCCGCAGTCTTTATGACTTACGGTTCATGAGATTTATATGCATATCGAAAATTTAAATATTCAAGGGGAAATAACTCCTATAATAGGTCACTGGATCGCTTCGGTTTAAATTATTTGAACTTGTATCATTTGGCAAGGAACATTTTAAAAAAAACCATTTGCCGCTAAGTCTTATAGTTTATGAGTTATAGCGATAACAGTGTTTTTTGTAATTGGGGAGATAACTCCTATAAGGTAAATAGTAAACTTCGGTCCCCCTAATACAAGATAGCTTTTATTAACCCGATACTAGGTACCAAAGATCATTTTGATATCTTGCGTACTTTTAACGAAGAATAACTTTGAAAAACGGCGGAAGAAAAAGAATAATAATAATAAACAAACGAAATACAGTAAGGTCTTTCCATTTAAGAAAGGAAAGACCTTAATAATAAATATAAATCAATTGCTTTCAAAAAGCAATTGTAAACGGTCTTTCCCCCTTTGAAACAGATTGATTGGGGGGGGGGGGGGGGGTGTTTGTTTGTTTGTTTTGTTTGTTTGTTTGTTTGTTTGTTTGTTTGTTTGTTTCTGTAAGGGGTCTAGTATTGTGTTACCGGAGAAGTTTCATGTTTAGTTTGGAAAGTTTTTATTTTATTTTAGGTCCAGCGCGCGCGCCAGATTGAGGAGACACCACGTGACGCGTGTTTATATTAAGAAAAACTTAGTCTTTTTATTTCTCTTTAGGTCGGGACGTTGGACAGACAACATCTATAGAGATGGAATGTACACAATGTAATTTCTTTGGTCATTATAGGAAATTGACATTTTGATCACAGTTCACCAGCAGTGCATGATTTGGATTTATTTGATCCGGTGTAACTTTAAAACACGTTTAAGGATTATTTTCTTAAAATGTACATTTTTCAGCACCAGTTTGTAACAGATAAGTTTTTCAATCCAGGAGCGGACATTTTTATTGTAGGATTTCATTGAGAATTACGGACCTAGCAAGCGATTTTTACGGCATTGCCATTCTTTTTCTCTAGGAAAAGTCTTGAGAGATATCGGCACCACGTTGTTTTATGAACCTTTAGTACATGTATGCCCTGCTGACTGTAAATTTTGGGATCGATTGGACTTGTAGTTTCAGAGTTTAAGTGATAACAAGGTGGTGGATTTTTTTTTTCAGAAGAGATGTAAGAACAATATTAAACTGTCAATTGTTCTTGAACAATTGAGAGGTCTTTCCTTTTTTAATGTAAAATACATGTTCCAACAGACGTAGAATGTATTGAAAAGGTCAAGGTCAACCTTAAAAAGCTCGAAAACGCACTAACAATCCTTTAAATAAGGTTAAAAACACTAAATTCGCTATCTGGGACATGACCTTGACCTTTGACCTTTTGACCTTTGTCAAGGTCATTGGTCCCCAATGCCATTACTGAAGACCTTAAGGGTCTAGGACCTTTGGTTATATAGTAAAAGCTGATTTTGTCTTTTCAAAAACCTAAAACAGGGGTTATGCCCCTTATAGAAAGGTCAAATCTCTTTGGTCAAAATGTAACAAAGTTGCGCCATAATGACCCAAACATTTTCCACCATTTAAAACTTCTGTAAGTATAATGGTTTCTGAGATTATACCATAACAAGGTGTTAGGTCAAAGGTCAAGGTCAACATACAAATTTGACCTTGAGGTATTTTTTAAAGATACATGAAATGATGATGATTGGTGATGATCCTATGTGTCTACGACTTACGGTTACTGAGTTTTGGTGGCCAACCGACACTGGTTAATTTTCATAGGGGCATAACCCTACCAATGAGTCGTTGAATCTTTTCGATCCAAATGTAACGAAGAACCGGGGTCTGGTCCTGAACAAATTTCACCCTTCATTTTTTTTCTACCTATTACGGTTATGGTGTTGGAACGATAACAAGGTTTTTGGGTTTCGGAGGGATTCCTCCGAACCGACAAAATATTTCGACTCACAGGGTGAGTTCCGGATAGGTATTCATGACACCGATACAAAGTGTGAACATGAAAGCGACACGTCTTACGGTTACGGAGGGAAATTTTGTCAAAGTTTGGCGGAACAAGAAGAATAATAATAATAATAATAATAATAATCAGAAGAAATACAGTAAGGTCTTTCCCTTTAGTAAAAGGAAAGACCTTAATAATAGGGAAAAAACTGGAGTTGTCGTTCGTTTAACGTTGATAGGATAGATAGCACACAAACTACATTCAGTTGTAAGTGGAGGGTAAAAAAAATGGGGGGGGGGGCAAAAGGGGGTCTCGGGGATTTTTTTTTTTTTTTTTTTTGTATTAACGGAACAGAATGGTTAAAAAGGCCTTTTTACAATATAAATCAATTGCTTTCAAAAAGCAATTGTAAACGGTCTTTCCCCCTTTGAAACAGATTGATTGGGGGGGGGGGTGTTTGTTTGTTTGTTTTGTTTGTTTGTTTGTTTGTTTGTTTGTTTGTTTGTTTCTGTAAGGGGTCTAGTATTGTGTTACCGGAGAAGTTTCATGTTTAGTTTGGAAAGTTTTTATTTTATTTTAGGTCCAGCGCGCGCGCCAGATTGAGGAGACACCACGTGACGCGTGTTTATATTAAGAAAAACTTAGTCTTTTTATTTCTCTTTAGGTCGGGACGTTGGACAGACAACATCTATAGAGATGGAATGTACACAATGTAATTTCTTTGGTCATTATAGGAAATTGACATTTTGATCACAGTTCACCAGCAGTGCATGATTTGGATTTATTTGATCCGGTGTAACTTTAAAACACGTTTAAGGATTATTTTCTTAAAATGTACATTTTTCAGCACCAGTTTGTAACAGATAAGTTTTTCAATCCAGGAGCGGACATTTTTATTGTAGGATTTCATTGAGAATTACGGACCTAGCAAGCGATTTTTACGGCATTGCCATTCTTTTTCTCTAGGAAAAGTCTTGAGAGATATCGGCACCACGTTGTTTTATGAACCTTTAGTACATGTATGCCCTGCTGACTGTAAATTTTGGGATCGATTGGACTTGTAGTTTCAGAGTTTAAGTGATAACAAGGTGGTGGATTTTTTTTTTCAGAAGAGATGTAAGAACAATATTAAAGTTCAATTCTTCTTGAATAATTGATAGGTCTTTCCTTCCATTTTCTTTTAATTATACTGTCATAAATAAAAATATCATATATATTGATTGATTAATTTATTGATTAGTGGGTTGATTGGTTTATTAATTAAACACTTGATATAGGGTCTCTTGAAACAAGCGAAAAAAAAGAGACCTTGGATTCCGTATTAAACACATGAAACGGAAACATGCATTGATTGATTGGTTGGCTGGTTAAACACGTTGGTTGGTTAGTTAAATACGTTTGTTAAACATGTTGGTTAAACACGTTGGTTAAACATGTTGGTTAAACACGTTGGTTGGATAGGCTGAATTAAAACGAGCGAAAAAAAACCTTGGATCCCGTATGAAACACATGAAACGTGACATGCATTGATTGATTGGTTGGTTGGTTGGTTGTATTAAACACGTTGGTTGGTTAGTTAAACACGTTGGTTAAACATGTTGGTTAAACACGTTGGTTAAACACGTTGGTTGGATATGCTCAATTAAAACAAGCGAAAAAAAAACCTTGGATCCCGTATGAAACACATGAAACGTGACATGCATTGATTGATTGGTTGGTTGGTTAAACACGTTGGTTGGTTAGTTAAACACGTTGGTTAAACATGTTGGTTAAACACGTTGGTTAAACATGTTGGTTAAACACGTTGGTTAAACACGTTGGTTGGATAGGCTCAATTAAAACAAGCGAAAAAAAAACTTGGATCCCGTATGAAACACATGGAACGGAAACATGCATTGATTGATTGATTGATTGATTGGTTGGTTGGTTGATTAAACATGTTGGTTAAACATGTTGGTTAAACATGTTGGTTAAACACGTTGGTTAAACACGTTGGTTTGATAGGCTCAATTAAAACGAGCGGAAAAAAAAACTTGGATCCCGTATGAAACACATGCAACGGAAACATGCATTGATTGATTGATTGATTGATTGATTGATTGGTTGGTTGGTTAAATACGTTGGTTAAACATGTTGGTTAAACATGTTGGTTAAACACGTTGGTTGGATAGGCTCAATTAAAACAAGCGGAAGAAAAACTTGGATCCCGTATGAAACACATGAAACGGAAACATGCATTGGTTGGTTAAACACGTTGGTTGGTTAAACACATTTGTTAAACACGTTGGTTAAACACGTTGGTTAAACATGTTGATTGGTTAAACACGTTGGTTGGTAAAACACGTTGGATAGGCTCAATTAAAACAAGCGGGACAAAACTCTTGGGTCCCGTATTAAACACATGAAACGGAAACATGCATTGATTGATTGATTGATTGATTGATTGATTGGTTGGTTAAACACGTTGGTTGGTTAGTTAAACACGTTGGTTAAACATGTTGCTTAAACACGTTGATTGGTTAAACACGTTGGAAAGGGTCAATTAAAACAAGCGAAAAAAAGAGACCTTGGATCCTGTATTAAACACATGAACGGAAACGTGCATTGATTGATTGATTGATTGATTGATTGATTGATTGATTGATTGATTGATTGATTCATTTAATTGATTGATTGATTGATTGATTGATTGATTGGAATTCAAACACACATAAAACTGTTGAAATAGTGCCAAAAACACATAATTTGATGACCTTGACCTTTGACCTTGTGACCTTCGTCAAGGTCATTGCTCCACAAGGTCATTGCAAAAGACCGTATGGGTCAAGGACCTTTTGTTTAAGAGTTGTGCCTAAAAATAGCTTTTTAAAAACCATTAATGGGAGTTATGTCCCTTACATGATGGTAAAATCAATATAGTCATAAGGTAAAAAAGTTGCCCCTTGAAGTACCAATCATTTTTCACTGCTTAATTTTTCTGTATCTATAACCGTTCAATAGTTATAGGGAAATGAAAAACTTTTGAAAATCTAAAATATGACCTTGACCTTTGACCTTGACCTATATTTTCTAGTTTTGGTCCAATGAACTCAATTCTGAAGACCCGCAGTCTTTATGACTTACGGTTCATGAGATTTATATGCATATCGAAAATTTAAATATTCAAGGGGAAATAACTCCTATAATAGGTCACTGGATCGCTTCGGTTTAAATTATTTGAACTTGTATCATTTGGCAAGGAACATTTTAAAAAAAACCATTTGCCGCTAAGTCTTATAGTTTATGAGTTATAGCGATAACAGTGTTTTTTGTAATTGGGGAGATAACTCCTATAAGGTAAATAGTAAACTTCGGTCCCCCTAATACAAGATAGCTTTTATTAACCCGATACTAGGTACCAAAGATCATTTTGATATCTTGCGTACTTTTAACGAAGAATAACTTTGAAAAACGGCGGAAGAAAAAGAATAATAAATATAAATCAATTGCTTTCAAAAAGCAATTGTAAACGGTCTTTCCCCCTTTGAAACAGATTGATTGGGGGGGGGGGGGTGTTTGTTTGTTTGTTTTGTTTGTTTGTTTGTTTGTTTGTTTGTTTGTTTGTTTCTGTAAGGGGTCTAGTATTGTGTTACCGGAGAAGTTTCATGTTTAGTTTGGAAAGTTTTTATTTTATTTTAGGTCCAGCGCGCGCGCCAGATTGAGGAGACACCACGTGACGCGTGTTTATATTAAGAAAAACTTAGTCTTTTTATTTCTCTTTAGGTCGGGACGTTGGACAGACAACATCTATAGAGATGGAATGTACACAATGTAATTTCTTTGGTCATTATAGGAAATTGACATTTTGATCACAGTTCACCAGCAGTGCATGATTTGGATTTATTTGATCCGGTGTAACTTTAAAACACGTTTAAGGATTATTTTCTTAAAATGTACATTTTTCAGCACCAGTTTGTAACAGATAAGTTTTTCAATCCAGGAGCGGACATTTTTATTGTAGGATTTCATTGAGAATTACAGACCTAGCAAGCGATTTTTACGGCATTGCCATTCTTTTTCTCTAGGAAAAGTCTTGAGAGATATCGGCACCACGTTGTTTTATGAACCTTTAGTACATGTATGCCCTGCTGACTGTAAATTTTGGGATCGATTGGACTTGTAGTTTCAGAGTTTAAGTGATAACAAGGTGGTGGATTTTTTTTTTCAGAAGAGATGTAAGAACAATATTAAAGTTCAATTCTTCTTGAATAATTGATAGGTCTTTCCTTCCATTTTCTTTTAATTATACTGTCATAAATAAAAATATCATATATATTGATTGATTAATTTATTGATTAGTGGGTTGATTGGTTTATTAATTAAACACTTGATATAGGGTCTCTTGAAACAAGCGAAAAAAAAGAGACCTTGGATTCCGTATTAAACACATGAAACGGAAACATGCATTGATTGATTGGTTGGCTGGTTAAACACGTTGGTTGGTTAGTTAAATACGTTTGTTAAACATGTTGGTTAAACACGTTGGTTAAACATGTTGGTTAAACACGTTGGTTGGATAGGCTGAATTAAAACGAGCGAAAAAAAACCTTGGATCCCGTATGAAACACATGAAACGTGACATGCATTGATTGATTGGTTGGTTGGTTGGTTGTATTAAACACGTTGGTTGGTTAGTTAAACACGTTGGTTAAACATGTTGGTTAAACACGTTGGTTAAACACGTTGGTTGGATATGCTCAATTAAAACAAGCGAAAAAAAAACCTTGGATCCCGTATGAAACACATGAAACGTGACATGCATTGATTGATTGGTTGGTTGGTTAAACACGTTGGTTGGTTAGTTAAACACGTTGGTTAAACATGTTGGTTAAACACGTTGGTTAAACATGTTGGTTAAACACGTTGGTTAAACACGTTGGTTGGATAGGCTCAATTAAAACAAGCGAAAAAAAAACTTGGATCCCGTATGAAACACATGGAACGGAAACATGCATTGATTGATTGATTGATTGATTGGTTGGTTGGTTGATTAAACATGTTGGTTAAACATGTTGGTTAAACATGTTGGTTAAACACGTTGGTTAAACACGTTGGTTTGATAGGCTCAATTAAAACGAGCGGAAAAAAAAACTTGGATCCCGTATGAAACACATGCAACGGAAACATGCATTGATTGATTGATTGATTGATTGATTGATTGGTTGGTTGGTTAAATACGTTGGTTAAACATGTTGGTTAAACATGTTGGTTAAACACGTTGGTTGGATAGGCTCAATTAAAACAAGCGGAAGAAAAACTTGGATCCCGTATGAAACACATGAAACGGAAACATGCATTGGTTGGTTAAACACGTTGGTTGGTTAAACACATTTGTTAAACACGTTGGTTAAACACGTTGGTTAAACATGTTGATTGGTTAAACACGTTGGTTGGTAAAACACGTTGGATAGGCTCAATTAAAACAAGCGGGACAAAACTCTTGGGTCCCGTATTAAACACATGAAACGGAAACATGCATTGATTGATTGATTGATTGATTGATTGATTGGTTGGTTAAACACGTTGGTTGGTTAGTTAAACACGTTGGTTAAACATGTTGCTTAAACACGTTGATTGGTTAAACACGTTGGAAAGGGTCAATTAAAACAAGCGAAAAAAAGAGACCTTGGATCCTGTATTAAACACATGAACGGAAACGTGCATTGATTGATTGATTGATTGATTGATTGATTGATTGATTGATTGATTGATTGATTCATTTAATTGATTGATTGATTGATTGATTGATTGATTGGAATTCAAACACACATAAAACTGTTGAAATAGTGCCAAAAACACATAATTTGATGACCTTGACCTTTGACCTTGTGACCTTCGTCAAGGTCATTGCTCCACAAGGTCATTGCAAAAGACCGTATGGGTCAAGGACCTTTTGTTTAAGAGTTGTGCCTAAAAATAGCTTTTTAAAAACCATTAATGGGAGTTATGTCCCTTACATGATGGTAAAATCAATATAGTCATAAGGTAAAAAAGTTGCCCCTTGAAGTACCAATCATTTTTCACTGCTTAATTTTTCTGTATCTATAACCGTTCAATAGTTATAGGGAAATGAAAAACTTTTGAAAATCTAAAATATGACCTTGACCTTTGACCTTGACCTATATTTTCTAGTTTTGGTCCAATGAACTCAATTCTGAAGACCCGCAGTCTTTATGACTTACGGTTCATGAGATTTATATGCATATCGAAAATTTAAATATTCAAGGGGAAATAACTCCTATAATAGGTCACTGGATCGCTTCGGTTTAAATTATTTGAACTTGTATCATTTGGCAAGGAACATTTTAAAAAAAACCATTTGCCGCTAAGTCTTATAGTTTATGAGTTATAGCGATAACAGTGTTTTTTGTAATTGGGGAGATAACTCCTATAAGGTAAATAGTAAACTTCGGTCCCCCTAATACAAGATAGCTTTTATTAACCCGATACTAGGTACCAAAGATCATTTTGATATCTTGCGTACTTTTAACGAAGAATAACTTTGAAAAACGGCGGAAGAAAAAGAATAATAATAATAAACAAACGAAATACAGTAAGGTCTTTCCATTTAAGAAAGGAAAGACCTTAATAATAAATATAAATCAATTGCTTTCAAAAAGCAATTGTAAACGGTCTTTCCCCCTTTGAAACAGATTGATTGGGGGGGGGGGGGGTGTTTGTTTGTTTGTTTTGTTTGTTTGTTTGTTTGTTTGTTTGTTTGTTTGTTTCTGTAAGGGGTCTAGTATTGTGTTACCGGAGAAGTTTCATGTTTAGTTTGGAAAGTTTTTATTTTATTTTAGGTCCAGCGCGCGCGCCAGATTGAGGAGACACCACGTGACGCGTGTTTATATTAAGAAAAACTTAGTCTTTTTATTTCTCTTTAGGTCGGGACGTTGGACAGACAACATCTATAGAGATGGAATGTACACAATGTAATTTCTTTGGTCATTATAGGAAATTGACATTTTGATCACAGTTCACCAGCAGTGCATGATTTGGATTTATTTGATCCGGTGTAACTTTAAAACACGTTTAAGGATTATTTTCTTAAAATGTACATTTTTCAGCACCAGTTTGTAACAGATAAGTTTTTCAATCCAGGAGCGGACATTTTTATTGTAGGATTTCATTGAGAATTACGGACCTAGCAAGCGATTTTTACGGCATTGCCATTCTTTTTCTCTAGGAAAAGTCTTGAGAGATATCGGCACCACGTTGTTTTATGAACCTTTAGTACATGTATGCCCTGCTGACTGTAAATTTTGGGATCGATTGGACTTGTAGTTTCAGAGTTTAAGTGATAACAAGGTGGTGGATTTTTTTTTTCAGAAGAGATGTAAGAACAATATTAAAGTTCAATTCTTCTTGAATAATTGATAGGTCTTTCCTTCCATTTTCTTTTAATTATACTGTCATAAATAAAAATATCATATATATTGATTGATTAATTTATTGATTAGTGGGTTGATTGGTTTATTAATTAAACACTTGATATAGGGTCTCTTGAAACAAGCGAAAAAAAAGAGACCTTGGATTCCGTATTAAACACATGAAACGGAAACATGCATTGATTGATTGGTTGGCTGGTTAAACACGTTGGTTGGTTAGTTAAATACGTTTGTTAAACATGTTGGTTAAACACGTTGGTTAAACATGTTGGTTAAACACGTTGGTTGGATAGGCTGAATTAAAACGAGCGAAAAAAAACCTTGGATCCCGTATGAAACACATGAAACGTGACATGCATTGATTGATTGGTTGGTTGGTTGGTTGTATTAAACACGTTGGTTGGTTAGTTAAACACGTTGGTTAAACATGTTGGTTAAACACGTTGGTTAAACACGTTGGTTGGATATGCTCAATTAAAACAAGCGAAAAAAAAACCTTGGATCCCGTATGAAACACATGAAACGTGACATGCATTGATTGATTGGTTGGTTGGTTAAACACGTTGGTTGGTTAGTTAAACACGTTGGTTAAACATGTTGGTTAAACACGTTGGTTAAACATGTTGGTTAAACACGTTGGTTAAACACGTTGGTTGGATAGGCTCAATTAAAACAAGCGAAAAAAAAACTTGGATCCCGTATGAAACACATGGAACGGAAACATGCATTGATTGATTGATTGATTGATTGGTTGGTTGGTTGATTAAACATGTTGGTTAAACATGTTGGTTAAACATGTTGGTTAAACACGTTGGTTAAACACGTTGGTTTGATAGGCTCAATTAAAACGAGCGGAAAAAAAAACTTGGATCCCGTATGAAACACATGCAACGGAAACATGCATTGATTGATTGATTGATTGATTGATTGATTGGTTGGTTGGTTAAATACGTTGGTTAAACATGTTGGTTAAACATGTTGGTTAAACACGTTGGTTGGATAGGCTCAATTAAAACAAGCGGAAGAAAAACTTGGATCCCGTATGAAACACATGAAACGGAAACATGCATTGGTTGGTTAAACACGTTGGTTGGTTAAACACATTTGTTAAACACGTTGGTTAAACACGTTGGTTAAACATGTTGATTGGTTAAACACGTTGGTTGGTAAAACACGTTGGATAGGCTCAATTAAAACAAGCGGGACAAAACTCTTGGGTCCCGTATTAAACACATGAAACGGAAACATGCATTGATTGATTGATTGATTGATTGATTGATTGGTTGGTTAAACACGTTGGTTGGTTAGTTAAACACGTTGGTTAAACATGTTGCTTAAACACGTTGATTGGTTAAACACGTTGGAAAGGGTCAATTAAAACAAGCGAAAAAAAGAGACCTTGGATCCTGTATTAAACACATGAACGGAAACGTGCATTGATTGATTGATTGATTGATTGATTGATTGATTGATTGATTGATTGATTGATTCATTTAATTGATTGATTGATTGATTGATTGATTGATTGGAATTCAAACACACATAAAACTGTTGAAATAGTGCCAAAAACACATAATTTGATGACCTTGACCTTTGACCTTGTGACCTTCGTCAAGGTCATTGCTCCACAAGGTCATTGCAAAAGACCGTATGGGTCAAGGACCTTTTGTTTAAGAGTTGTGCCTAAAAATAGCTTTTTAAAAACCATTAATGGGAGTTATGTCCCTTACATGATGGTAAAATCAATATAGTCATAAGGTAAAAAAGTTGCCCCTTGAAGTACCAATCATTTTTCACTGCTTAATTTTTCTGTATCTATAACCGTTCAATAGTTATAGGGAAATGAAAAACTTTTGAAAATCTAAAATATGACCTTGACCTTTGACCTTGACCTATATTTTCTAGTTTTGGTCCAATGAACTCAATTCTGAAGACCCGCAGTCTTTATGACTTACGGTTCATGAGATTTATATGCATATCGAAAATTTAAATATTCAAGGGGAAATAACTCCTATAATAGGTCACTGGATCGCTTCGGTTTAAATTATTTGAACTTGTATCATTTGGCAAGGAACATTTTAAAAAAAACCATTTGCCGCTAAGTCTTATAGTTTATGAGTTATAGCGATAACAGTGTTTTTTGTAATTGGGGAGATAACTCCTATAAGGTAAATAGTAAACTTCGGTCCCCCTAATACAAGATAGCTTTTATTAACCCGATACTAGGTACCAAAGATCATTTTGATATCTTGCGTACTTTTAACGAAGAATAACTTTGAAAAACGGCGGAAGAAAAAGAATAATAATAATAAACAAACGAAATACAGTAAGGTCTTTCCATTTAAGAAAGGAAAGACCTTAATAATAAATATAAATCAATTGCTTTCAAAAAGCAATTGTAAACGGTCTTTCCCCCTTTGAAACAGATTGATTGGGGGGGGGGGGGGGGTGTTTGTTTGTTTGTTTTGTTTGTTTGTTTGTTTGTTTGTTTGTTTGTTTGTTTCTGTAAGGGGTCTAGTATTGTGTTACCGGAGAAGTTTCATGTTTAGTTTGGAAAGTTTTTATTTTATTTTAGGTCCAGCGCGCGCGCCAGATTGAGGAGACACCACGTGACGCGTGTTTATATTAAGAAAAACTTAGTCTTTTTATTTCTCTTTAGGTCGGGACGTTGGACAGACAACATCTATAGAGATGGAATGTACACAATGTAATTTCTTTGGTCATTATAGGAAATTGACATTTTGATCACAGTTCACCAGCAGTGCATGATTTGGATTTATTTGATCCGGTGTAACTTTAAAACACGTTTAAGGATTATTTTCTTAAAATGTACATTTTTCAGCACCAGTTTGTAACAGATAAGTTTTTCAATCCAGGAGCGGACATTTTTATTGTAGGATTTCATTGAGAATTACGGACCTAGCAAGCGATTTTTACGGCATTGCCATTCTTTTTCTCTAGGAAAAGTCTTGAGAGATATCGGCACCACGTTGTTTTATGAACCTTTAGTACATGTATGCCCTGCTGACTGTAAATTTTGGGATCGATTGGACTTGTAGTTTCAGAGTTTAAGTGATAACAAGGTGGTGGATTTTTTTTTTCAGAAGAGATGTAAGAACAATATAATAGGGAAAAAACTGGAGTTGTCGTTCGTTTAACGTTGATAGGATAGATAGCACACAAACTACATTCAGTTGTAAGTGGAGGGTAAAAAAAATGGGGGGGGGGGCAAAAGGGGGTCTCGGGGATTTTTTTTTTTTTTTTTTTTGTATTAACGGAACAGAATGGTTAAAAAGGCCTTTTTACAATATAAATCAATTGCTTTCAAAAAGCAATTGTAAACGGTCTTTCCCCCTTTGAAACAGATTGATTGGGGGGGGGGGGTGTTTGTTTGTTTGTTTTGTTTGTTTGTTTGTTTGTTTGTTTGTTTGTTTGTTTCTGTAAGGGGTCTAGTATTGTGTTACCGGAGAAGTTTCATGTTTAGTTTGGAAAGTTTTTATTTTATTTTAGGTCCAGCGCGCGCGCCAGATTGAGGAGACACCACGTGACGCGTGTTTATATTAAGAAAAACTTAGTCTTTTTATTTCTCTTTAGGTCGGGACGTTGGACAGACAACATCTATAGAGATGGAATGTACACAATGTAATTTCTTTGGTCATTATAGGAAATTGACATTTTGATCACAGTTCACCAGCAGTGCATGATTTGGATTTATTTGATCCGGTGTAACTTTAAAACACGTTTAAGGATTATTTTCTTAAAATGTACATTTTTCAGCACCAGTTTGTAACAGATAAGTTTTTCAATCCAGGAGCGGACATTTTTATTGTAGGATTTCATTGAGAATTACGGACCTAGCAAGCGATTTTTACGGCATTGCCATTCTTTTTCTCTAGGAAAAGTCTTGAGAGATATCGGCACCACGTTGTTTTATGAACCTTTAGTACATGTATGCCCTGCTGACTGTAAATTTTGGGATCGATTGGACTTGTAGTTTCAGAGTTTAAGTGATAACAAGGTGGTGGATTTTTTTTTTCAGAAGAGATGTAAGAACAATATTAAAGTTCAATTCTTCTTGAATAATTGATAGGTCTTTCCTTCCATTTTCTTTTAATTATACTGTCATAAATAAAAATATCATATATATTGATTGATTAATTTATTGATTAGTGGGTTGATTGGTTTATTAATTAAACACTTGATATAGGGTCTCTTGAAACAAGCGAAAAAAAAGAGACCTTGGATTCCGTATTAAACACATGAAACGGAAACATGCATTGATTGATTGGTTGGCTGGTTAAACACGTTGGTTGGTTAGTTAAATACGTTTGTTAAACATGTTGGTTAAACACGTTGGTTAAACATGTTGGTTAAACACGTTGGTTGGATAGGCTGAATTAAAACGAGCGAAAAAAAACCTTGGATCCCGTATGAAACACATGAAACGTGACATGCATTGATTGATTGGTTGGTTGGTTGGTTGTATTAAACACGTTGGTTGGTTAGTTAAACACGTTGGTTAAACATGTTGGTTAAACACGTTGGTTAAACACGTTGGTTGGATATGCTCAATTAAAACAAGCGAAAAAAAAACCTTGGATCCCGTATGAAACACATGAAACGTGACATGCATTGATTGATTGGTTGGTTGGTTAAACACGTTGGTTGGTTAGTTAAACACGTTGGTTAAACATGTTGGTTAAACACGTTGGTTAAACATGTTGGTTAAACACGTTGGTTAAACACGTTGGTTGGATAGGCTCAATTAAAACAAGCGAAAAAAAAACTTGGATCCCGTATGAAACACATGGAACGGAAACATGCATTGATTGATTGATTGATTGATTGGTTGGTTGGTTGATTAAACATGTTGGTTAAACATGTTGGTTAAACATGTTGGTTAAACACGTTGGTTAAACACGTTGGTTTGATAGGCTCAATTAAAACGAGCGGAAAAAAAAACTTGGATCCCGTATGAAACACATGCAACGGAAACATGCATTGATTGATTGATTGATTGATTGATTGATTGGTTGGTTGGTTAAATACGTTGGTTAAACATGTTGGTTAAACATGTTGGTTAAACACGTTGGTTGGATAGGCTCAATTAAAACAAGCGGAAGAAAAACTTGGATCCCGTATGAAACACATGAAACGGAAACATGCATTGGTTGGTTAAACACGTTGGTTGGTTAAACACATTTGTTAAACACGTTGGTTAAACACGTTGGTTAAACATGTTGATTGGTTAAACACGTTGGTTGGTAAAACACGTTGGATAGGCTCAATTAAAACAAGCGGGACAAAACTCTTGGGTCCCGTATTAAACACATGAAACGGAAACATGCATTGATTGATTGATTGATTGATTGATTGATTGGTTGGTTAAACACGTTGGTTGGTTAGTTAAACACGTTGGTTAAACATGTTGCTTAAACACGTTGATTGGTTAAACACGTTGGAAAGGGTCAATTAAAACAAGCGAAAAAAAGAGACCTTGGATCCTGTATTAAACACATGAACGGAAACGTGCATTGATTGATTGATTGATTGATTGATTGATTGATTGATTGATTGATTGATTGATTCATTTAATTGATTGATTGATTGATTGATTGATTGATTGGAATTCAAACACACATAAAACTGTTGAAATAGTGCCAAAAACACATAATTTGATGACCTTGACCTTTGACCTTGTGACCTTCGTCAAGGTCATTGCTCCACAAGGTCATTGCAAAAGACCGTATGGGTCAAGGACCTTTTGTTTAAGAGTTGTGCCTAAAAATAGCTTTTTAAAAACCATTAATGGGAGTTATGTCCCTTACATGATGGTAAAATCAATATAGTCATAAGGTAAAAAAGTTGCCCCTTGAAGTACCAATCATTTTTCACTGCTTAATTTTTCTGTATCTATAACCGTTCAATAGTTATAGGGAAATGAAAAACTTTTGAAAATCTAAAATATGACCTTGACCTTTGACCTTGACCTATATTTTCTAGTTTTGGTCCAATGAACTCAATTCTGAAGACCCGCAGTCTTTATGACTTACGGTTCATGAGATTTATATGCATATCGAAAATTTAAATATTCAAGGGGAAATAACTCCTATAATAGGTCACTGGATCGCTTCGGTTTAAATTATTTGAACTTGTATCATTTGGCAAGGAACATTTTAAAAAAAACCATTTGCCGCTAAGTCTTATAGTTTATGAGTTATAGCGATAACAGTGTTTTTTGTAATTGGGGAGATAACTCCTATAAGGTAAATAGTAAACTTCGGTCCCCCTAATACAAGATAGCTTTTATTAACCCGATACTAGGTACCAAAGATCATTTTGATATCTTGCGTACTTTTAACGAAGAATAACTTTGAAAAACGGCGGAAGAAAAAGAATAATAAATATAAATCAATTGCTTTCAAAAAGCAATTGTAAACGGTCTTTCCCCCTTTGAAACAGATTGATTGGGGGGGGGGGGGGGGTGTTTGTTTGTTTGTTTTGTTTGTTTGTTTGTTTGTTTGTTTGTTTGTTTGTTTCTGTAAGGGGTCTAGTATTGTGTTACCGGAGAAGTTTCATGTTTAGTTTGGAAAGTTTTTATTTTATTTTAGGTCCAGCGCGCGCGCCAGATTGAGGAGACACCACGTGACGCGTGTTTATATTAAGAAAAACTTAGTCTTTTTATTTCTCTTTAGGTCGGGACGTTGGACAGACAACATCTATAGAGATGGAATGTACACAATGTAATTTCTTTGGTCATTATAGGAAATTGACATTTTGATCACAGTTCACCAGCAGTGCATGATTTGGATTTATTTGATCCGGTGTAACTTTAAAACACGTTTAAGGATTATTTTCTTAAAATGTACATTTTTCAGCACCAGTTTGTAACAGATAAGTTTTTCAATCCAGGAGCGGACATTTTTATTGTAGGATTTCATTGAGAATTACGGACCTAGCAAGCGATTTTTACGGCATTGCCATTCTTTTTCTCTAGGAAAAGTCTTGAGAGATATCGGCACCACGTTGTTTTATGAACCTTTAGTACATGTATGCCCTGCTGACTGTAAATTTTGGGATCGATTGGACTTGTAGTTTCAGAGTTTAAGTGATAACAAGGTGGTGGATTTTTTTTTTCAGAAGAGATGTAAGAACAATATTAAAGTTCAATTCTTCTTGAATAATTGATAGGTCTTTCCTTCCATTTTCTTTTAATTATACTGTCATAAATAAAAATATCATATATATTGATTGATTAATTTATTGATTAGTGGGTTGATTGGTTTATTAATTAAACACTTGATATAGGGTCTCTTGAAACAAGCGAAAAAAAAGAGACCTTGGATTCCGTATTAAACACATGAAACGGAAACATGCATTGATTGATTGGTTGGCTGGTTAAACACGTTGGTTGGTTAGTTAAATACGTTTGTTAAACATGTTGGTTAAACACGTTGGTTAAACATGTTGGTTAAACACGTTGGTTGGATAGGCTGAATTAAAACGAGCGAAAAAAAACCTTGGATCCCGTATGAAACACATGAAACGTGACATGCATTGATTGATTGGTTGGTTGGTTGGTTGTATTAAACACGTTGGTTGGTTAGTTAAACACGTTGGTTAAACATGTTGGTTAAACACGTTGGTTAAACACGTTGGTTGGATATGCTCAATTAAAACAAGCGAAAAAAAAACCTTGGATCCCGTATGAAACACATGAAACGTGACATGCATTGATTGATTGGTTGGTTGGTTAAACACGTTGGTTGGTTAGTTAAACACGTTGGTTAAACATGTTGGTTAAACACGTTGGTTAAACATGTTGGTTAAACACGTTGGTTAAACACGTTGGTTGGATAGGCTCAATTAAAACAAGCGAAAAAAAAACTTGGATCCCGTATGAAACACATGGAACGGAAACATGCATTGATTGATTGATTGATTGATTGGTTGGTTGGTTGATTAAACATGTTGGTTAAACATGTTGGTTAAACATGTTGGTTAAACACGTTGGTTAAACACGTTGGTTTGATAGGCTCAATTAAAACGAGCGGAAAAAAAAACTTGGATCCCGTATGAAACACATGCAACGGAAACATGCATTGATTGATTGATTGATTGATTGATTGATTGGTTGGTTGGTTAAATACGTTGGTTAAACATGTTGGTTAAACATGTTGGTTAAACACGTTGGTTGGATAGGCTCAATTAAAACAAGCGGAAGAAAAACTTGGATCCCGTATGAAACACATGAAACGGAAACATGCATTGGTTGGTTAAACACGTTGGTTGGTTAAACACATTTGTTAAACACGTTGGTTAAACACGTTGGTTAAACATGTTGATTGGTTAAACACGTTGGTTGGTAAAACACGTTGGATAGGCTCAATTAAAACAAGCGGGACAAAACTCTTGGGTCCCGTATTAAACACATGAAACGGAAACATGCATTGATTGATTGATTGATTGATTGATTGATTGGTTGGTTAAACACGTTGGTTGGTTAGTTAAACACGTTGGTTAAACATGTTGCTTAAACACGTTGATTGGTTAAACACGTTGGAAAGGGTCAATTAAAACAAGCGAAAAAAAGAGACCTTGGATCCTGTATTAAACACATGAACGGAAACGTGCATTGATTGATTGATTGATTGATTGATTGATTGATTGATTGATTGATTGATTGATTCATTTAATTGATTGATTGATTGATTGATTGATTGATTGGAATTCAAACACACATAAAACTGTTGAAATAGTGCCAAAAACACATAATTTGATGACCTTGACCTTTGACCTTGTGACCTTCGTCAAGGTCATTGCTCCACAAGGTCATTGCAAAAGACCGTATGGGTCAAGGACCTTTTGTTTAAGAGTTGTGCCTAAAAATAGCTTTTTAAAAACCATTAATGGGAGTTATGTCCCTTACATGATGGTAAAATCAATATAGTCATAAGGTAAAAAAGTTGCCCCTTGAAGTACCAATCATTTTTCACTGCTTAATTTTTCTGTATCTATAACCGTTCAATAGTTATAGGGAAATGAAAAACTTTTGAAAATCTAAAATATGACCTTGACCTTTGACCTTGACCTATATTTTCTAGTTTTGGTCCAATGAACTCAATTCTGAAGACCCGCAGTCTTTATGACTTACGGTTCATGAGATTTATATGCATATCGAAAATTTAAATATTCAAGGGGAAATAACTCCTATAATAGGTCACTGGATCGCTTCGGTTTAAATTATTTGAACTTGTATCATTTGGCAAGGAACATTTTAAAAAAAACCATTTGCCGCTAAGTCTTATAGTTTATGAGTTATAGCGATAACAGTGTTTTTTGTAATTGGGGAGATAACTCCTATAAGGTAAATAGTAAACTTCGGTCCCCCTAATACAAGATAGCTTTTATTAACCCGATACTAGGTACCAAAGATCATTTTGATATCTTGCGTACTTTTAACGAAGAATAACTTTGAAAAACGGCGGAAGAAAAAGAATAATAAATATAAATCAATTGCTTTCAAAAAGCAATTGTAAACGGTCTTTCCCCCTTTGAAACAGATTGATTGGGGGGGGGGGGGGGTGTTTGTTTGTTTGTTTTGTTTGTTTGTTTGTTTGTTTGTTTGTTTGTTTGTTTCTGTAAGGGGTCTAGTATTGTGTTACCGGAGAAGTTTCATGTTTAGTTTGGAAAGTTTTTATTTTATTTTAGGTCCAGCGCGCGCGCCAGATTGAGGAGACACCACGTGACGCGTGTTTATATTAAGAAAAACTTAGTCTTTTTATTTCTCTTTAGGTCGGGACGTTGGACAGACAACATCTATAGAGATGGAATGTACACAATGTAATTTCTTTGGTCATTATAGGAAATTGACATTTTGATCACAGTTCACCAGCAGTGCATGATTTGGATTTATTTGATCCGGTGTAACTTTAAAACACGTTTAAGGATTATTTTCTTAAAATGTACATTTTTCAGCACCAGTTTGTAACAGATAAGTTTTTCAATCCAGGAGCGGACATTTTTATTGTAGGATTTCATTGAGAATTACGGACCTAGCAAGCGATTTTTACGGCATTGCCATTCTTTTTCTCTAGGAAAAGTCTTGAGAGATATCGGCACCACGTTGTTTTATGAACCTTTAGTACATGTATGCCCTGCTGACTGTAAATTTTGGGATCGATTGGACTTGTAGTTTCAGAGTTTAAGTGATAACAAGGTGGTGGATTTTTTTTTTCAGAAGAGATGTAAGAACAATATTAAAGTTCAATTCTTCTTGAATAATTGATAGGTCTTTCCTTCCATTTTCTTTTAATTATACTGTCATAAATAAAAATATCATATATATTGATTGATTAATTTATTGATTAGTGGGTTGATTGGTTTATTAATTAAACACTTGATATAGGGTCTCTTGAAACAAGCGAAAAAAAAGAGACCTTGGATTCCGTATTAAACACATGAAACGGAAACATGCATTGATTGATTGGTTGGCTGGTTAAACACGTTGGTTGGTTAGTTAAATACGTTTGTTAAACATGTTGGTTAAACACGTTGGTTAAACATGTTGGTTAAACACGTTGGTTGGATAGGCTGAATTAAAACGAGCGAAAAAAAACCTTGGATCCCGTATGAAACACATGAAACGTGACATGCATTGATTGATTGGTTGGTTGGTTGGTTGTATTAAACACGTTGGTTGGTTAGTTAAACACGTTGGTTAAACATGTTGGTTAAACACGTTGGTTAAACACGTTGGTTGGATATGCTCAATTAAAACAAGCGAAAAAAAAACCTTGGATCCCGTATGAAACACATGAAACGTGACATGCATTGATTGATTGGTTGGTTGGTTAAACACGTTGGTTGGTTAGTTAAACACGTTGGTTAAACATGTTGGTTAAACACGTTGGTTAAACATGTTGGTTAAACACGTTGGTTAAACACGTTGGTTGGATAGGCTCAATTAAAACAAGCGAAAAAAAAACTTGGATCCCGTATGAAACACATGGAACGGAAACATGCATTGATTGATTGATTGATTGATTGGTTGGTTGGTTGATTAAACATGTTGGTTAAACATGTTGGTTAAACATGTTGGTTAAACACGTTGGTTAAACACGTTGGTTTGATAGGCTCAATTAAAACGAGCGGAAAAAAAAACTTGGATCCCGTATGAAACACATGCAACGGAAACATGCATTGATTGATTGATTGATTGATTGATTGATTGGTTGGTTGGTTAAATACGTTGGTTAAACATGTTGGTTAAACATGTTGGTTAAACACGTTGGTTGGATAGGCTCAATTAAAACAAGCGGAAGAAAAACTTGGATCCCGTATGAAACACATGAAACGGAAACATGCATTGGTTGGTTAAACACGTTGGTTGGTTAAACACATTTGTTAAACACGTTGGTTAAACACGTTGGTTAAACATGTTGATTGGTTAAACACGTTGGTTGGTAAAACACGTTGGATAGGCTCAATTAAAACAAGCGGGACAAAACTCTTGGGTCCCGTATTAAACACATGAAACGGAAACATGCATTGATTGATTGATTGATTGATTGATTGATTGGTTGGTTAAACACGTTGGTTGGTTAGTTAAACACGTTGGTTAAACATGTTGCTTAAACACGTTGATTGGTTAAACACGTTGGAAAGGGTCAATTAAAACAAGCGAAAAAAAGAGACCTTGGATCCTGTATTAAACACATGAACGGAAACGTGCATTGATTGATTGATTGATTGATTGATTGATTGATTGATTGATTGATTGATTGATTCATTTAATTGATTGATTGATTGATTGATTGATTGATTGGAATTCAAACACACATAAAACTGTTGAAATAGTGCCAAAAACACATAATTTGATGACCTTGACCTTTGACCTTGTGACCTTCGTCAAGGTCATTGCTCCACAAGGTCATTGCAAAAGACCGTATGGGTCAAGGACCTTTTGTTTAAGAGTTGTGCCTAAAAATAGCTTTTTAAAAACCATTAATGGGAGTTATGTCCCTTACATGATGGTAAAATCAATATAGTCATAAGGTAAAAAAGTTGCCCCTTGAAGTACCAATCATTTTTCACTGCTTAATTTTTCTGTATCTATAACCGTTCAATAGTTATAGGGAAATGAAAAACTTTTGAAAATCTAAAATATGACCTTGACCTTTGACCTTGACCTATATTTTCTAGTTTTGGTCCAATGAACTCAATTCTGAAGACCCGCAGTCTTTATGACTTACGGTTCATGAGATTTATATGCATATCGAAAATTTAAATATTCAAGGGGAAATAACTCCTATAATAGGTCACTGGATCGCTTCGGTTTAAATTATTTGAACTTGTATCATTTGGCAAGGAACATTTTAAAAAAAACCATTTGCCGCTAAGTCTTATAGTTTATGAGTTATAGCGATAACAGTGTTTTTTGTAATTGGGGAGATAACTCCTATAAGGTAAATAGTAAACTTCGGTCCCCCTAATACAAGATAGCTTTTATTAACCCGATACTAGGTACCAAAGATCATTTTGATATCTTGCGTACTTTTAACGAAGAATAACTTTGAAAAACGGCGGAAGAAAAAGAATAATAAATATAAATCAATTGCTTTCAAAAAGCAATTGTAAACGGTCTTTCCCCCTTTGAAACAGATTGATTGGGGGGGGGGGGGGGTGTTTGTTTGTTTGTTTTGTTTGTTTGTTTGTTTGTTTGTTTGTTTGTTTGTTTCTGTAAGGGGTCTAGTATTGTGTTACCGGAGAAGTTTCATGTTTAGTTTGGAAAGTTTTTATTTTATTTTAGGTCCAGCGCGCGCGCCAGATTGAGGAGACACCACGTGACGCGTGTTTATATTAAGAAAAACTTAGTCTTTTTATTTCTCTTTAGGTCGGGACGTTGGACAGACAACATCTATAGAGATGGAATGTACACAATGTAATTTCTTTGGTCATTATAGGAAATTGACATTTTGATCACAGTTCACCAGCAGTGCATGATTTGGATTTATTTGATCCGGTGTAACTTTAAAACACGTTTAAGGATTATTTTCTTAAAATGTACATTTTTCAGCACCAGTTTGTAACAGATAAGTTTTTCAATCCAGGAGCGGACATTTTTATTGTAGGATTTCATTGAGAATTACGGACCTAGCAAGCGATTTTTACGGCATTGCCATTCTTTTTCTCTAGGAAAAGTCTTGAGAGATATCGGCACCACGTTGTTTTATGAACCTTTAGTACATGTATGCCCTGCTGACTGTAAATTTTGGGATCGATTGGACTTGTAGTTTCAGAGTTTAAGTGATAACAAGGTGGTGGATTTTTTTTTTCAGAAGAGATGTAAGAACAATATAATAGGGAAAAAACTGGAGTTGTCGTTCGTTTAACGTTGATAGGATAGATAGCACACAAACTACATTCAGTTGTAAGTGGAGGGTAAAAAAAATGGGGGGGGGGGGCAAAAGGGGGTCTCGGGGATTTTTTTTTTTTTTTTTTTTGTATTAACGGAACAGAATGGTTAAAAAGGCCTTTTTACAATATAAATCAATTGCTTTCAAAAAGCAATTGTAAACGGTCTTTCCCCCTTTGAAACAGATTGATTGGGGGGGGGGGGGGTGTTTGTTTGTTTGTTTTGTTTGTTTGTTTGTTTGTTTGTTTGTTTGTTTGTTTCTGTAAGGGGTCTAGTATTGTGTTACCGGAGAAGTTTCATGTTTAGTTTGGAAAGTTTTTATTTTATTTTAGGTCCAGCGCGCGCGCCAGATTGAGGAGACACCACGTGACGCGTGTTTATATTAAGAAAAACTTAGTCTTTTTATTTCTCTTTAGGTCGGGACGTTGGACAGACAACATCTATAGAGATGGAATGTACACAATGTAATTTCTTTGGTCATTATAGGAAATTGACATTTTGATCACAGTTCACCAGCAGTGCATGATTTGGATTTATTTGATCCGGTGTAACTTTAAAACACGTTTAAGGATTATTTTCTTAAAATGTACATTTTTCAGCACCAGTTTGTAACAGATAAGTTTTTCAATCCAGGAGCGGACATTTTTATTGTAGGATTTCATTGAGAATTACGGACCTAGCAAGCGATTTTTACGGCATTGCCATTCTTTTTCTCTAGGAAAAGTCTTGAGAGATATCGGCACCACGTTGTTTTATGAACCTTTAGTACATGTATGCCCTGCTGACTGTAAATTTTGGGATCGATTGGACTTGTAGTTTCAGAGTTTAAGTGATAACAAGGTGGTGGATTTTTTTTTTCAGAAGAGATGTAAGAACAATATAATAGGGAAAAAACTGGAGTTGTCGTTCGTTTAACGTTGATAGGATAGATAGCACACAAACTACATTCAGTTGTAAGTGGAGGGTAAAAAAAATGGGGGGGGGGGGCAAAAGGGGGTCTCGGGGATTTTTTTTTTTTTTTTTTTTGTATTAACGGAACAGAATGGTTAAAAAGGCCTTTTTACAATATAAATCAATTGCTTTCAAAAAGCAATTGTAAACGGTCTTTCCCCCTTTGAAACAGATTGATTGGGGGGGGGGGGGGGGGGGGTGTTTGTTTGTTTGTTTTGTTTGTTTGTTTGTTTGTTTGTTTGTTTGTTTGTTTCTGTAAGGGGTCTAGTATTGTGTTACCGGAGAAGTTTCATGTTTAGTTTGGAAAGTTTTTATTTTATTTTAGGTCCAGCGCGCGCGCCAGATTGAGGAGACACCACGTGACGCGTGTTTATATTAAGAAAAACTTAGTCTTTTTATTTCTCTTTAGGTCGGGACGTTGGACAGACAACATCTATAGAGATGGAATGTACACAATGTAATTTCTTTGGTCATTATAGGAAATTGACATTTTGATCACAGTTCACCAGCAGTGCATGATTTGGATTTATTTGATCCGGTGTAACTTTAAAACACGTTTAAGGATTATTTTCTTAAAATGTACATTTTTCAGCACCAGTTTGTAACAGATAAGTTTTTCAATCCAGGAGCGGACATTTTTATTTAGGATTTCATTGAGAATTACGGACCTAGCAAGCGATTTTTACGGCATTGCCATTCTTTTTCTCTAGGAAAAGTCTTGAGAGATATCGGCACCACGTTGTTTTATGAACCTTTAGTACATGTATGCCCTGCTGACTGTAAATTTTGGGATCGATTGGACTTGTAGTTTCAGAGTTTAAGTGATAACAAGGTGGTGGATTTTTTTTTTCAGAAGAGATGTAAGAACAATATAATAGGGAAAAAACTGGAGTTGTCGTTCGTTTAACGTTGATAGGATAGATAGCACACAAACTACATTCAGTTGTAAGTGGAGGGTAAAAAAAATGGGGGGGGGGGGCAAAAGGGGGTCTCGGGGATTTTTTTTTTTTTTTTTTTTGTATTAACGGAACAGAATGGTTAAAAAGGCCTTTTTACAATATAAATCAATTGCTTTCAAAAAGCAATTGTAAACGGTCTTTCCCCCTTTGAAACAGATTGATTGGGGGGGGGGGGGGTGTTTGTTTGTTTGTTTTGTTTGTTTGTTTGTTTGTTTGTTTGTTTGTTTGTTTCTGTAAGGGGTCTAGTATTGTGTTACCGGAGAAGTTTCATGTTTAGTTTGGAAAGTTTTTATTTTATTTTAGGTCCAGCGCGCGCGCCAGATTGAGGAGACACCACGTGACGCGTGTTTATATTAAGAAAAACTTAGTCTTTTTATTTCTCTTTAGGTCGGGACGTTGGACAGACAACATCTATAGAGATGGAATGTACACAATGTAATTTCTTTGGTCATTATAGGAAATTGACATTTTGATCACAGTTCACCAGCAGTGCATGATTTGGATTTATTTGATCCGGTGTAACTTTAAAACACGTTTAAGGATTATTTTCTTAAAATGTACATTTTTCAGCACCAGTTTGTAACAGATAAGTTTTTCAATCCAGGAGCGGACATTTTTATTGTAGGATTTCATTGAGAATTACGGACCTAGCAAGCGATTTTTACGGCATTGCCATTCTTTTTCTCTAGGAAAAGTCTTGAGAGATATCGGCACCACGTTGTTTTATGAACCTTTAGTACATGTATGCCCTGCTGACTGTAAATTTTGGGATCGATTGGACTTGTAGTTTCAGAGTTTAAGTGATAACAAGGTGGTGGATTTTTTTTTTCAGAAGAGATGTAAGAACAATATAATAGGGAAAAAACTGGAGTTGTCGTTCGTTTAACGTTGATAGGATAGATAGCACACAAACTACATTCAGTTGTAAGTGGAGGGTAAAAAAAATGGGGGGGGGGGGCAAAAGGGGGTCTCGGGGATTTTTTTTTTTTTTTTTTTTTGTATTAACGGAACAGAATGGTTAAAAAGGCCTTTTTACAATATAAATCAATTGCTTTCAAAAAGCAATTGTAAACGGTCTTTCCCCCTTTGAAACAGATTGATTGGGGGGGGGGGGGTGTTTGTTTGTTTGTTTTGTTTGTTTGTTTGTTTGTTTGTTTGTTTGTTTGTTTCTGTAAGGGGTCTAGTATTGTGTTACCGGAGAAGTTTCATGTTTAGTTTGGAAAGTTTTTATTTTATTTTAGGTCCAGCGCGCGCGCCAGATTGAGGAGACACCACGTGACGCGTGTTTATATTAAGAAAAACTTAGTCTTTTTATTTCTCTTTAGGTCGGGACGTTGGACAGACAACATCTATAGAGATGGAATGTACACAATGTAATTTCTTTGGTCATTATAGGAAATTGACATTTTGATCACAGTTCACCAGCAGTGCATGATTTGGATTTATTTGATCCGGTGTAACTTTAAAACACGTTTAAGGATTATTTTCTTAAAATGTACATTTTTCAGCACCAGTTTGTAACAGATAAGTTTTTCAATCCAGGAGCGGACATTTTTATTGTAGGATTTCATTGAGAATTACGGACCTAGCAAGCGATTTTTACGGCATTGCCATTCTTTTTCTCTAGGAAAAGTCTTGAGAGATATCGGCACCACGTTGTTTTATGAACCTTTAGTACATGTATGCCCTGCTGACTGTAAATTTTGGGATCGATTGGACTTGTAGTTTCAGAGTTTAAGTGATAACAAGGTGGTGGATTTTTTTTTTCAGAAGAGATGTAAGAACAATATAATAGGGAAAAAACTGGAGTTGTCGTTCGTTTAACGTTGATAGGATAGATAGCACACAAACTACATTCAGTTGTAAGTGGAGGGTAAAAAAAATGGGGGGGGGGGGCAAAAGGGGGTCTCGGGGATTTTTTTTTTTTTTTTTTTTGTATTAACGGAACAGAATGGTTAAAAAGGCCTTTTTACAATATAAATCAATTGCTTTCAAAAAGCAATTGTAAACGGTCTTTCCCCCTTTGAAACAGATTGATTGGGGGGGGGGGGGGGGGTTTGTTTGTTTGTTTTGTTTGTTTGTTTGTTTGTTTGTTTGTTTGTTTGTTTCTGTAAGGGGTCTAGTATTGTGTTACCGGAGAAGTTTCATGTTTAGTTTGGAAAGTTTTTATTTTATTTTAGGTCCAGCGCGCGCGCCAGATTGAGGAGACACCACGTGACGCGTGTTTATATTAAGAAAAACTTAGTCTTTTTATTTCTCTTTAGGTCGGGACGTTGGACAGACAACATCTATAGAGATGGAATGTACACAATGTAATTTCTTTGGTCATTATAGGAAATTGACATTTTGATCACAGTTCACCAGCAGTGCATGATTTGGATTTATTTGATCCGGTGTAACTTTAAAACACGTTTAAGGATTATTTTCTTAAAATGTACATTTTTCAGCACCAGTTTGTAACAGATAAGTTTTTCAATCCAGGAGCGGACATTTTTATTGTAGGATTTCATTGAGAATTACGGACCTAGCAAGCGATTTTTACGGCATTGCCATTCTTTTTCTCTAGGAAAAGTCTTGAGAGATATCGGCACCACGTTGTTTTATGAACCTTTAGTACATGTATGCCCTGCTGACTGTAAATTTTGGGATCGATTGGACTTGTAGTTTCAGAGTTTAAGTGATAACAAGGTGGTGGATTTTTTTTTTCAGAAGAGATGTAAGAACAATATAATAGGGAAAAAACTGGAGTTGTCGTTCGTTTAACGTTGATAGGATAGATAGCACACAAACTACATTCAGTTGTAAGTGGAGGGTAAAAAAAATGGGGGGGGGGGGCAAAAGGGGGTCTCGGGGATTTTTTTTTTTTTTTTTTTTTGTATTAACGGAACAGAATGGTTAAAAAGGCCTTTTTACAATATAAATCAATTGCTTTCAAAAAGCAATTGTAAACGGTCTTTCCCCCTTTGAAACAGATTGATTGGGGGGGGGGGGGGGGGGGGTGTTTGTTTGTTTGTTTTGTTTGTTTGTTTGTTTGTTTGTTTGTTTGTTTGTTTCTGTAAGGGGTCTAGTATTGTGTTACCGGAGAAGTTTCATGTTTAGTTTGGAAAGTTTTTATTTTATTTTAGGTCCAGCGCGCGCGCCAGATTGAGGAGACACCACGTGACGCGTGTTTATATTAAGAAAAACTTAGTCTTTTTATTTCTCTTTAGGTCGGGACGTTGGACAGACAACATCTATAGAGATGGAATGTACACAATGTAATTTCTTTGGTCATTATAGGAAATTGACATTTTGATCACAGTTCACCAGCAGTGCATGATTTGGATTTATTTGATCCGGTGTAACTTTAAAACACGTTTAAGGATTATTTTCTTAAAATGTACATTTTTCAGCACCAGTTTGTAACAGATAAGTTTTTCAATCCAGGAGCGGACATTTTTATTGTAGGATTTCATTGAGAATTACGGACCTAGCAAGCGATTTTTACGGCATTGCCATTCTTTTTCTCTAGGAAAAGTCTTGAGAGATATCGGCACCACGTTGTTTTATGAACCTTTAGTACATGTATGCCCTGCTGACTGTAAATTTTGGGATCGATTGGACTTGTAGTTTCAGAGTTTAAGTGATAACAAGGTGGTGGATTTTTTTTTTCAGAAGAGATGTAAGAACAATATAATAGGGAAAAAACTGGAGTTGTCGTTCGTTTAACGTTGATAGGATAGATAGCACACAAACTACATTCAGTTGTAAGTGGAGGGTAAAAAAAATGGGGGGGGGGGGCAAAAGGGGGTCTCGGGGATTTTTTTTTTTTTTTTTTTTGTATTAACGGAACAGAATGGTTAAAAAGGCCTTTTTACAATATAAATCAATTGCTTTCAAAAAGCAATTGTAAACGGTCTTTCCCCCTTTGAAACAGATTGATTGGGGGGGGGGGGGTGTTTGTTTGTTTGTTTTGTTTGTTTGTTTGTTTGTTTGTTTGTTTGTTTGTTTCTGTAAGGGGTCTAGTATTGTGTTACCGGAGAAGTTTCATGTTTAGTTTGGAAAGTTTTTATTTTATTTTAGGTCCAGCGCGCGCGCCAGATTGAGGAGACACCACGTGACGCGTGTTTATATTAAGAAAAACTTAGTCTTTTTATTTCTCTTTAGGTCGGGACGTTGGACAGACAACATCTATAGAGATGGAATGTACACAATGTAATTTCTTTGGTCATTATAGGAAATTGACATTTTGATCACAGTTCACCAGCAGTGCATGATTTGGATTTATTTGATCCGGTGTAACTTTAAAACACGTTTAAGGATTATTTTCTTAAAATGTACATTTTTCAGCACCAGTTTGTAACAGATAAGTTTTTCAATCCAGGAGCGGACATTTTTATTGTAGGATTTCATTGAGAATTACGGACCTAGCAAGCGATTTTTACGGCATTGCCATTCTTTTTCTCTAGGAAAAGTCTTGAGAGATATCGGCACCACGTTGTTTTATGAACCTTTAGTACATGTATGCCCTGCTGACTGTAAATTTTGGGATCGATTGGACTTGTAGTTTCAGAGTTTAAGTGATAACAAGGTGGTGGATTTTTTTTTTCAGAAGAGATGTAAGAACAATATAATAGGGAAAAAACTGGAGTTGTCGTTCGTTTAACGTTGATAGGATAGATAGCACACAAACTACATTCAGTTGTAAGTGGAGGGTAAAAAAAATGGGGGGGGGGGGCAAAAGGGGGTCTCGGGGATTTTTTTTTTTTTTTTTTTTGTATTAACGGAACAGAATGGTTAAAAAGGCCTTTTTACAATATAAATCAATTGCTTTCAAAAAGCAATTGTAAACGGTCTTTCCCCCTTTGAAACAGATTGATTGGGGGGGGGGGGGTGTTTGTTTGTTTGTTTTGTTTGTTTGTTTGTTTGTTTGTTTGTTTGTTTGTTTCTGTAAGGGGTCTAGTATTGTGTTACCGGAGAAGTTTCATGTTTAGTTTGGAAAGTTTTTATTTTATTTTAGGTCCAGCGCGCGCGCCAGATTGAGGAGACACCACGTGACGCGTGTTTATATTAAGAAAAACTTAGTCTTTTTATTTCTCTTTAGGTCGGGACGTTGGACAGACAACATCTATAGAGATGGAATGTACACAATGTAATTTCTTTGGTCATTATAGGAAATTGACATTTTGATCACAGTTCACCAGCAGTGCATGATTTGGATTTATTTGATCCGGTGTAACTTTAAAACACGTTTAAGGATTATTTTCTTAAAATGTACATTTTTCAGCACCAGTTTGTAACAGATAAGTTTTTCAATCCAGGAGCGGACATTTTTATTGTAGGATTTCATTGAGAATTACGGACCTAGCAAGCGATTTTTACGGCATTGCCATTCTTTTTCTCTAGGAAAAGTCTTGAGAGATATCGGCACCACGTTGTTTTATGAACCTTTAGTACATGTATGCCCTGCTGACTGTAAATTTTGGGATCGATTGGACTTGTAGTTTCAGAGTTTAAGTGATAACAAGGTGGTGGATTTTTTTTTTCAGAAGAGATGTAAGAACAATATAATAGGGAAAAAACTGGAGTTGTCGTTCGTTTAACGTTGATAGGATAGATAGCACACAAACTACATTCAGTTGTAAGTGGAGGGTAAAAAAAATGGGGGGGGGGGGCAAAAGGGGGTCTCGGGGATTTTTTTTTTTTTTTTTTTTTGTATTAACGGAACAGAATGGTTAAAAAGGCCTTTTTACAATATAAATCAATTGCTTTCAAAAAGCAATTGTAAACGGTCTTTCCCCCTTTGAAACAGATTGATTGGGGGGGGGGGGGGGGGGGTTTGTTTGTTTGTTTTGTTTGTTTGTTTGTTTGTTTGTTTGTTTGTTTGTTTCTGTAAGGGGTCTAGTATTGTGTTACCGGAGAAGTTTCATGTTTAGTTTGGAAAGTTTTTATTTTATTTTAGGTCCAGCGCGCGCGCCAGATTGAGGAGACACCACGTGACGCGTGTTTATATTAAGAAAAACTTAGTCTTTTTATTTCTCTTTAGGTCGGGACGTTGGACAGACAACATCTATAGAGATGGAATGTACACAATGTAATTTCTTTGGTCATTATAGGAAATTGACATTTTGATCACAGTTCACCAGCAGTGCATGATTTGGATTTATTTGATCCGGTGTAACTTTAAAACACGTTTAAGGATTATTTTCTTAAAATGTACATTTTTCAGCACCAGTTTGTAACAGATAAGTTTTTCAATCCAGGAGCGGACATTTTTATTGTAGGATTTCATTGAGAATTACGGACCTAGCAAGCGATTTTTACGGCATTGCCATTCTTTTTCTCTAGGAAAAGTCTTGAGAGATATCGGCACCACGTTGTTTTATGAACCTTTAGTACATGTATGCCCTGCTGACTGTAAATTTTGGGATCGATTGGACTTGTAGTTTCAGAGTTTAAGTGATAACAAGGTGGTGGATTTTTTTTTTCAGAAGAGATGTAAGAACAATATTAAAGTTCAATTCTTCTTGAATAATTGATAGGTCTTTCCTTCCATTTTCTTTTAATTATACTGTCATAAATAAACCGTATTCAAACCGAATGTCATTTTGAAAAAGAGGGGGTCCAGCAAATCATTTAAAATTAAATCAGTTTGAATGATACAATCAGTCGAAAAAGGCACCAATTCCCGAAATGCAGATGTGTCACAGTTTGACGTCGCGAAAATAACAGTTTAGTTTAAATAATATGTTATTCAGTTTACGTTAGCAACATCATTACCTCTCCTGTACCTGTATCGTATGCCCTTTATTGACTAATTTTCTTTGTTTCCTTTCTGTCACCTAGTGTCAAATCTGTTTGTCTATAATGAAATGGCATGCATCTATATATAGTCTATGGCCTCTACGTTGAGCTCTGTCACAGGTCTAGTCATAAAGTTAATTGTAAAACAAAAATACATTGGACATATAGGCTAATAGATCTCTGATAATTTAATGTACACTCAATATCAAAGATGTCTAGATAGAGGGCTCACGCAAACAAAAACAAACAAAAAATAACTAGAGGACGAGTTGGTTTTTCTAACATTTGGGCGACTTGTCCTAATATTAGGACGACTTGTCCTAATATATGATGTATGATTAAAGCGCCTAGCTGACTGTGATGTTTATAGCGTTACACGAGGAAGAAGAAATAATATTTAAAAAGGTAACTTGGTAAGATTCACGAGACCTGAGAATGATTATCTACAGTACACTTTCATCTCTATATAATTAATTTTCGCGCTATCAATCATATGTGACGAAGCTTGAACAAGTGACCTAATAATTTCCATCTGTTCATCCTGGACCTAGTCCAAACAATCATGACGTCTGGCAAGGCTATTTTTTTAATTTTTTCTGGGACGAAAGAAAATAGCCTTGCCAGACATCATACTTATTTGGACTACCTCCTAACACTTCGAGCACTCGTGATTGAAATGTCATCCCTGAAAAACACAAGAAGGTCCCAAAAATATTAAGGACAATACAATGCCAATGGTAAATAATAACGTCCGGGTTCACCAGTCACCGTACGGGTATCCCTAAATATTACACGCATTTTTGTCACGGTATAGAAGTTCCTTCATTATATAAGTTCCAAAAGGAAAAAGTATTCTGGAATATTATTTCCATTAGTATGAATATCACAGTTTATTATATACTTAGTAGTAAATACAGATAAATTGTATGTAATACAATCAATGGCAAGCCTGCTGTATCAGCCACCCGTGATGTCAGTCTGAGACATTGAGTTGTAGCCCGAAGCCAGTGTCTAGTTTAAATAAGCTGGGACTAGTTAACGTACACTGCCAATAGTCTGACTGGTCTAGTGCATATCTGTGTGCACTTTTTTAATTGTTACATGTACTTACCGTAAGTTAACGCAGAATGTCACTCAACGCCATCAATATTAATAAACGGATACTCTCTTCCTTGCAAAAATTTCGTAAACCAGGTTTGACGTTCTCCCTAATAAGTGATTATTTTTAAAAAAAAGCGTGAAAACAGTCAGTACCACGTGTATTAAAAATGTCAAATTTTGGTAATTATTGATTGATTTATATTTCATAGACTGAATAAAATATAATTATAACAGAAAATAAAAAAACATTGAACATTTTTGCGTCAGAAGATATTAATTTGTAACTGCCCGCTTGTCTTCGTGTTTATTTTAGACGATTGATTATTAGGACGACTTCAGTGACTGGTTACCGTTAATTTTATGAGGAAGTGGAACCAGTTTTGTTTTCATTTCAAAAGTGTACACATAATTTTGGTCACAAACATCGTTTAATTAATATACATGGCTTTACTGTCAGTAAGTGCGAGACCATGAAAGGCACCAAAAAGGCCGTCTCACAAGTCTGACAAAGTTACGGAGGCTTAAAAAAATAGGAGGATCTTGAATGTTGTTAGGCCAAAAAAAAAATAGGTGTGTTTCCGGTCGCCCGACGGACCCTAATTTTTTGGCGCCGACCCTAACTTTTTTTTCCAGGAAAAAAAAATAAAAAGAATCCGGATTTTTTTCGTTTTTTCCGGAAACGGTTTTTGTTTAGTATAGCCTTTGAATGGCATCTTTTAAACGTTTGATTTCAAATAAAATTTTAATACAGTAAGTATTTGTGTGATACAGATTGAAGTCAAAAACGGCATGGCTTCTGCTATGGCCATCAGTCAAAGGTTATCAATAACAATCGATGAGTGTCCACACAGGAACGAGAAAAAAAGTATAATAGCCCCATTTTCTAATTCTACCACCTTTATTGATATATTCAATCAGTATCATGACTTTGGATTAAAGAACAATGAATTTACTGTGACTGGAAAAAACCATGAAATATGGACTATTCATATCTTGTATACTTTATACAATGAACTGATGAAAATAACCTGAAAGAATAACAAACTGATTATAAAAATACACAAAAAACAACCGAAGCAGGCCAATAAAAAAAAAAAAAATACCTACCTACCGACCCTAATTTTTTGGGGCATGCAACAGGAAACACACCTATTTTTTTTTTTGGCCTTATCTCTAATCAACATGGTTGTAAAATCAGAGCGTTGCATCTAATTATGATCAATTATCAGTCCGGTGATTTTGAAACACCTGTAGAGTTTTGTCAATTGTCACTGTATATTACAAGATAATACAAATTTCACACATAGCGGGTATGATGAATGCATAGCGGCCAGGGTTTCCGCTGGCGGTCGCCATTTTCGCAAATAATTCTGGCGATTAAAATTCGTCATTGGCGAAAGAATTTGGCGAAAGAAATATAACGATTTATTTTCAGCCATCTTGTTTATTTACTTTTTTTCGGGTTTCTCGGACTTAACCGATCAGACAATACTCGGAATTCACCTTGAACTCGTTAAGATTTTGACAGAAAATCAATAATCAGCTGATTGCATTCATAGCTATCGACATCAAAGGACTAATTAATAAAGGTGTTAATTATATAATATGACAAATTATGGTTAAATGGCTTCTGTCATATGTCACAAAGGGGATTTATTAACCACTTTGCAACGCACGTGTTTGAAGCAAAATTTTTACGCTTCCTCTCCTTCTTTTAATGATAGTCCAGAAAAGAAAATTGTTGTTATGACAAAAAATGTCCAAAAGCAAGAAAGGTCTCCGATTTTAAACTTTGTCATTTAACTTTCATGTAGATCATTGATTTGAGTGAGTACTTCAAAGTCGTTTCAGTTACACACGTCTATCAAGCATTTAGTTTTACTTATTTACGATGGTCTAGAAAAGAAAACTGTTGTGATGAAGAAATTCAAAAGGTTGGCATGAGAGTAACCCTTCAATGTAATGACTACACCTTACACGAGAGATCAATTTCAAGTGATAAGATGCTTCGTTTTGTTTTAAAAACCACTTCTTATTTAGGGGGGGCTGGAAAAAAAGGAAAATTTTAAAAGAAAAATGTATTTGTGTTACTTGGCGAAAAAAATAATAAAGTGGCGAAAAATATATTGTTTTGGCGAAAGAGGTGGCGAAAAAAATAATTGACCCAGGGGAAACCCTGATAGCGGCCAAAATTCTATGCGTAGCGGTACCGCAATGCATGAATAGCCTAGGGAAAACACTGGGTTAAGTTTTCCTAGACAAGTTCATATATCAGATACTCTAAGCAATAGTTCACTAAATTTGATGTATGGAATGATTGTGAGGTTTACATGTTTAACTGGCAGGTGTCATTTGACCTTGACCTCATTTTTATGGTGCAGTAATAAGTCAATGTGAAGTTTTTGAGTTTTGGTCTTTTTTTCTTAAACTATATATGCAATAGGTCAACTATATTTGGTTTATGGAAATATTTTATCACCATGACGTATACATGGTATACCTATGTCAGTCTTGCAGGTTTTATTTGACCTCGACCTCAATTTAACAGTTCATTGCTCAGTTTTTGTGTTTTGGTCTGGCTTTTTCAAAATATAAGCAATAGGTCAACTACACTATATGTGTTGTATGGAAGGATTGTAAGGTGTATATGTCTGTTTGGCATGTACATGTATCATCTGACCTTGACCTCATTTTCATGATTCACTGTTCAATGTTAAGTTCCAGTGGCGGATCCAGAGGGGGGGTTCCGGGGGTGCGCACCCCCCCCCCCCCCCCTTTATTTTTGCCGATCAATGCATTTGTATCGGGACATATGTTTTGCACCCCCCCTTTGCCCTGGGTTAGCACCCCCCATTTCGAAAATTCCTGCATCCGCCCCTGAGTTCTTATGGCAGAGTTTTTTTCTCAGATATTATAAGCAATAGATCATATGATCAACTACATGTATATTTAATCCAAAGAATGATTGTCAGTTGTACATGTCTGTCTGGCATGGTTCATATGATTTTGACCTCATTTTCATGGTTTAAAGGTCATGATTTTAATTGATATCATGGATTTTGTGCCTTGCGATTTTGTAATTTCAATTGCAACATGTTCATTAACAGAAATAATGCAAGCTTACTTAAAGATTATAATAAGAGAAAAATTATCGTCTGTAGTAGCCAAATTTCAGAAATTTAAAGTTGTTTATAAAAACTTATATCATGAATGATGGTTAATTAGTAAGTTACATGTATACTGCATGTTGCTATTATTACCATAGGAAAACACCTGAGACGTCTCCAAAAAATGTACGTGCTCCTATCATTGGAGGGAACACTTCATAGTTGTGTACACAAACACGGCAACATGACATAAGAAGAAACTATAAAAATCAGTTAAAAAAGGCTTAACTTAACGGAGTGGTCATGGAGGGGTACTTGTACATCCCAAAATCAAAAAGGCACTAAGTACAGATCTGAGAGTATTCAAGGCCAATATCAACTAATAAAAAAAATCATGTTACTTGGACTATAATCATGATTATATCAAATATAAAAGACTTTTTTTTTAAAACTTTTTCATTATTATGTTTTTATCAGTCTTTTATCATCAATTGTGAAAGATTTATTTTTTTACTATAAATGATAAATGTTGCATATGTATTTAGAAAGATTGTTAAATGGTGATATAAATTTTAGTGTATTTTTCTTTTGCAGATTTTTGAAGAAATACTGTAGAAGACATTTTTATAAAGCTGTTGTTTGATCAGACATTGTCAAAGCAGTAAGTATAATCAAGAGAGGTCACCTACATATACATAAATAAACTCATTAAGATTCTGGGATTGAATTGAGTATATACGCCAGACGCGTATTTCGTCTACAAAAAACTCATCAGTGACGCTTGAATTTAAAAAAAAAGGACAGACAAATAATTAGACACAACATAGAAAAATAAAGACTAAGCAACACGAACCCCAATAAAAAATGAGGGTGATCTCAGGTGCTCCAAAAGAGTAAGCAGATCCTGCTCAACATATCATGTATATGATACTGTCAAGTTGATCATGTGGTAAATAGTCTGAATTCGCTAGGTCACAAAGTTCAAATGAAGTAGATGTAAGCAATTATAACCAAACTGTACAGCCTTCAAAAATGAGAAAAACACATTCTGTATGCCTATGGTTGGCTATAAAAGGCCCTCAACATGAGAAATATGAAACAATTGAATTGAGAAAACTAAGGGCATAATTTATAAGAAAACAATTACCAAAAAATAAATATGATAGACATGAAACAGCAACTACAGGCTTGGAACTGGCCCATAAAACAAAATGTGGCGGAGTTTTTTCAACATGTTTGCGAGCACTCAACCTTCCCCTAACCTGGGACAACGGTATAACAGAACAACATAAGAAGAAATATCATGAATATCAGTTAAAAAAGGCTTAACTTGATAGATAGATACAAATAGAATTACATGAACAAAAACACAGAGTTGATATGGAGGGATACTTATACATGTTATACATCCCAAAATCAAAAAGGCACCAAGTACAGATCTGAGAATATTCAAGGCCAATACCAACTAATAAAAAAAAATCATGTATATTGGACAAAAATATCAAATACAAAAGGCTTTTTTTGTTTTTAACTTTTTGATTGTTATTTTTTCAGTCTTTTATCATCAATAGTGGAAGATTTGTTTTTACTATAAATGATAAATGTTGCATATGTATTTAGAAAGATTGTTAAATGGTGATATAATTTTTAGTGTATTTTTCTTTTGCAGATTTTTGAAGAAATACTGTAGAAGACATTTTTATAAAGCTGTTGTTTGATCAGACATTGTCAAAGCAGTAAGTATAATCAAGAGAGGTCACCTACATATACATGAATAAACTCATTAAGATTCCAGGATTGAATTTAGTATATACGCCAGACGCGTGTTTAGTCTACAAAAAACTCATCAGTGACGCTTGAATTTAAAAAAAAAGGACAGACAAATAATTAGACACAACATAGAAAAATAAAGACTAAGCAACACGAACCCCAACAAAAAATGAGGGTGATCTCAGGTGCTCCAAAAGAGTAAGCAGATCCTGCTCAACATATCATGCATATGATACTGTCAAGTTGATCATGTGGTAAATAGTCTGAATTCGCTAGGTCACAAAGTTCAAATGAAGTAGATGTAAGCAATTATAACCAAACTGTACGGCCTTCAAAAATGAGAAAAACACATTCTGTATGCCTATGGTTGGCTATAAAAGGCCCTCAACATGAGAAATATGAAACAATTGAATTGAGAAAACTAAGGGCATAATTTATAAGAAAACAATTACCAAAAAATAAATATGATAGACATGAAACAGCAACTACAGGCTTGGAACTGGCCCATAAAACAAAATGTGGCGGAGTTTTTTTCAACATGTTTGCGAGCACTCAACCTTCCCCTAACCTGGGACAACGGTATAACAGAACAACATAAGAAGAAATATCATGAATATCAGTTAAAAAAGGCTTAACTTGATAGATAGATACAAATAGAATTACATGAACAAAAACACAGAGTTGATATGGAGGGATACTTATACATGTTATACATCCCAAAATCAAAAAGGCACCAAGTACAGATCTGAGAATATTCAAGGCCAATACCAACTAATAAAAAAAAATCATGTATATTGGACAAAAATATCAAATAGAAAAGCCTTTTTTTGTTTTTAACTTTTTGATTATTATTTTTTCAGTCTTTTATCATCAATAGTGGAAGATTTATTTTTACTATAAATGATAAATGTTGCATATGTATTTAGAAAGATTGTTAAATGGTGATATAATTTAAGTGTTTTTTTCTTGTGCAGATTTTTGAAGAAGTACTGTAGAAGACATTGTCAAAGCAGTAAGTATAATCAAGAGAGGTCACCTACATACACATAAATTACTGTTACTTGAAAAGAGAAGAAGCTTATATCATATATATATCCTGCTCTTGATTCCAGACCTTATTCTGAAGTACATTTATATCTCAGGAATAGACTGAGTAGCTACCTTAGCTTTATTTGGCATAACCTTTCACAATCAAGGGTTCTTTAACTTCACTTCATACCTTACTTGGCCTTCTAGAGAGAGTTTATTGTAAATAGGGAATATGTCAAAGAGCAAAGAACCTGACCAAAGAGCAGATAACAGCCGATGGCCACCAATGGGTCTTCAACACAGCAAGAAAATCGGCTGGCCCCTAAATAAAAATGTGTACTAGTTCTGTGAAAATTGACGTCATATTTGAATCCAAAACATATAAATGAACTAGGTTAAAAATAAACACATTCTGTCATGGTTTAAAAAACATGACTTTGACTGAGTATTTTCATACTACACATGTATCATGACTTTACTTGTTATAGTTTTTATCGTCATGAACATGCATGAAATATTTGCCACTGGACGTTAGGTAACCAGTAAGCAACAATCAATCATATTACAGTACTGCCATTTTGATATCAGTATTTACATTAGAGTTTAAAATTGATATAAAGGTCAGATATTTCTCTGTATCAATAGTTAATTTTGCGTTTGGTTGATAATTTGTACCTCTTTCTTGTGACTTTAGGTAGTCTTATAGCTTGTCGGTTACAAGCATAAAATGACGTTCATTCTTGATTTTACAATTATTCAGCTATTTCAGCAGAACATGTATGCAATGCTTTTATAATATTTTTATACCCCACCTACGATAGTAGAGGAGCATTATGTTTTCTGGTCTGTGCCTTTGTTCGTTCGTTCGTCCGTTCGCTTCAGGTTAAAGTTTTTGGTCAAGGTAGTTTTTGAAGAAGTTGAAGTCCAATCAACTTGAAACTTAGTACATATGTTCCCCATGATATGATCTTTCTAATTTTAATGCCAAATTATAGTTTTGACCCCAATTTCATGGTCCACTGAACATAGAAAATGATCGTGCAAAGTTCAGGTTAAAGTTTTTGGTCAAGGTAGTTTTTGATAAAGTTAAAGTTACATCAACTTGAAACTTAGTACACATGTTCCCTATGATATGATCTTTGTTATTATAATTCCAAATTATAAGTTTGACCCCAATTTCACGGTCCACTGAACATAGAAAATGATAGTGCGAGTGGGGCATCCGTGTACTATGGTCACATTCTTGTTTTCTTTTCACATTGTTTTCAACATTTATTTTAATCATGTAAATTGAATGTTTAAACATGTTAAAGAGTCAAAGAGGTAGTTTGAATACTGTTTACATCAACATATGTGATATCATCGTTCATGAATACTATAGTAAAGCTTTTATTATCACTTTTTTCTTCTTTTTTTTCAGCATTTGGAATTAAGCCTAGTTGGTTCACATCCATAGCTGGTTTCTATACTTTACCAATAGAGTAAGTATTTTTTTAGCATATTTATAAAAAGCTTAACAATTGGTATTGCTCAATATTTCCCATTTCTGGGAGTATTGCATACCCTATAAAAGTTTTTCCACTTGGGTTATCCTGCCTATATAATACTTTGCCAACCCTTTAGTGCAGAGAAGTGAACATTCTTTTCATTCTATCCAGGCCATTCATGCAATTTATTAATAATATTGTTATACTCATCAATCAAAAGAGGGACAGTCAAACTCATGACAATGCAATGGCAAAAAATGAAAAGGACAAACAGACAAACAATAGTACATATGACACAACATAGAAAACTAAAGAATAAACAACACAAACTTCACCAAAAAAAAGGGGTGATAGTTCACAAAATGATGTGTATTTAAATAACCAGACTTGTCAAGAAAACCATTTAATCATATATTAAATAAGTTAAGCATGGTATATAAATGTGCAATTTATATGATAAAAGAAAGATAACTCAAATTTAAAATATTTGATAAATGCAATACAATGTTTATTTTAAGTTAGCATAGCATTCTTTACCCGTCAATGGTTTCAAGCAGTTATATTTTTTTATGAATATGGATACATGTATGTTTATGCATTTTTTCTGTAGATTTATTTAATGCTTGAAACTTTTTCAATATGCATTTAGATGTATATTATTTTGTGTTCATTATGGAGTTCTGAATTTAAATATATTAATCGTTTCATCAGCTTCTCAAATACAATAAAAACTTTTGTTCAAATGAACAGTTTCACAAAGTGTAAACAAAAATGTTTTTAAGGTTACATCCTTGAAACAAACAGGTTAATCAATCAGTGTACTATTGATTTGATTAAAAATTTTATTTATATTTTTTTTTTGGCATTTCAAGCTTTAAAAACAAAGTTGGACATGACATAAGTTTGGTACTGATAATAGTAAATCTTTTACAAAACTTGATATTGTCATAACAATATTTTTATACATTTTTTTTCATTTCAGGTGATGCCACGTAAATCAAATAAGAGCAAAGCCTCCAAAGCCAAAGAACAAAAACTAAGAATGAGAGAAAGAAGGTTGGCAGAGGAGGCTTTGCAACAGTCTACTGATATTGATAAAATTGAAGGAGAAAGCACTGAGAATGGTTATCCTGAAGGAGAAAACACTGTTGATGAATTTACTGTCAATAAAATTGAAAGAAATGACACTGTTAATGATTTGACTGTTAACTCTGTTGTCAATAAAATAAATCACACTGATAATGAATTGACTGTTAACTCTGTTGTCAATAAAAGAAATCACACTGATAATGAATTGACTGTTAACTCTGTTGTCAATTATACTGAAAGAAATCACACTGTGAATGAATTGACTGTTAACTCTGTTGTCAATAAAATAAATCACACTGATAATGAATTGACTGTTAACTCTGTTGTCAATAATACTGAAAGAAATCACACTGTGAATGAATTGACTGTTAACTCTGTTGTCAATAAAAGAAATCACACTGATAATGAATTGACTGTTAACTCTGTTGTCAATAATACTGAAAGAAATCACACTGTGAATGAATTGACTGTCAACTCTGTTGTCAATAAAAGAAATCACACTGTGAATGAATTGACTGTTAACTCTGTTGTCAATAAAAGAAATAACACTGATAATGAATTGATTGTTTACTCTGTTGTCAGTAATACTGAAAGAAATAACACTGATAATGAATTGACAGTTAACTCTGATTGCAATGACACTGTTACTGATTTAACTGGGCATACTGTTGCCAATACCACTGAACAGTATCAAACTGTTAATGAATTGACTGCTCCTTCTGTTGACTGCAACATACATTTAGTTAAGACTAATTTAATCAATTCAGAATTGAGTAAACTAAAAAGTCATTCAGGTTCAATCAACAATCAGTCTGAAAACAAGCAAACATGCCAGGGTAGAAATAATAAAAATGACATTGATAACAAAGCAGACAAATCTGTGCATTCCTATTTATGGATAGGTGAACAGAAAACAGGTATGCATGCAAATATCAGATTTGAAAATCCTGTAGTTTTATATGATTTATCAAGATCACAAGTAACACAAGAACAAAATAATCTAGTCATTCAGGGTAGTTTTCATCAAGGAAATACCAGGTTTGGTGAAAACGCTGGGAAACAATGTGTTAGTAATTGTTTATCTGCAATAGTGCATAGTAAACTGAAACCAGTTTTTGCATGGAACAAGTTATATCTTGACAATATACTAATTGAAGGTAACGATATTTATACATCTGTGCACGGTACTAATAATTATCTTTGTGTGGAAGATCTTCCAGAATTTGTAGATCTTAGAAATCGTATTATTCATTGTCACAAGAAACGTTCCATTTGTGCATTTGTACATGACGTTGACCCAGATTTTGATGGCGTTTTACCTTTAGACCAAGCCCTGCAATATGCATTAATAGACTCAGACGGATGCTTTGTTACTGTAAGAGCAACAACATCATTAGTAATAAAGCAGAATAACAAAATATATATGTTTGATTCTCATGCAAGAAATCGTTTTGGTTTAATAGATAATTATGGTTCTAGTATTGTATTTGAACTTGCTGACATTCAAGCTGTTTACCAACACTTCTGTAATTTTGTTCAGGGTGATCAATCTGTACCTTTTGATGTAACAGGAATTACTGTTGCAATACAAGAAACAGTTGACAGTAGTGTAGATATGACATTGCAAGATAATATGCAACATATTGAAATACAAGATAGTGTACCAATATTAGGTTATTTAGATAGTAAGCATAGTATTGAAGAAAATGAGACTAATGAAGAAACGCTCGACAATTTAAAGGGAGGATTGTTGAAAAATACCAAAAGACGTGTATCTGATCTTTCAAATGACATTGAATCAGACATATTAATGGACATATCACACAATGTATCAGATGACATTGAATCCGACAGGTTAATGGACATATCAGATGACATGGAATCAGTAGATTTTTCAAAGGTAGGGTCTCCATGTACATTTGTTAGAGATAATGAAGTTTCTGATATAGAAATAATGTCTGATTGTAGATCCAATTATTCCTTTAAGCCATTAGATTTCTACTCTAAAAGGGAACTCTGTGGACTATTGAATATATCTTCAAAAGAAGTGAAAAAAAACATGTGCAGTTCAGAATTGTGTAATATTGGCCATCCCTTTGAAACAAAGTCCATCATAGCAGACGGAAACTGTCTCTTTAGAGCAATATCTTATGCTGTTTCACATACACAAGTATTCCATAAAAAAGTAAGACAAGACATTATTAAGCATAGCTTGAGCATTTCAAATCATTTGACTAGTCTATTAGAAAACCAATATGGTACAGTAGAAGAACATATAAGTGGTCGAAAAATGAGAGAGAACAATTCATGGGGAACTGCATTGGAAATAATCGCCGCAGCAGACCTTCTAAAAACGGATATTTATACGTTTTATAATGGAGTATGGATAAAGTATTCATCGTCTCAAATTCACACAAACAGTGAAATAAATGATAGAGCAATCTATCTTCAACACATCAGAGACTTACAACACTATGAGGTTGTATTATCAGTTATACCAGAGATGCACAAACCACCTGAAAATAAGGGAGTTGCAATGAAAAGGAAATGTGAGCAAAATGATTTATTTGTTTCAAAGAAATACAGAAAACAAGATCAACAGACGAGTGGTTTAAATAATGAAAACAATTCTTCTGTTATATCGTCACAGAAAGGAATTCATTCAGACAAAGCTATAAATGAAGTACAATACTTATCAAAATCTGAAAAACAAAAATTAAAGTATCAAACAGATTCTCAATCAAGGTACAAAACATTATCAACACAAAGGAAAAAGTATTCGAACGACGATTCGTACAAAGCTCAGAAAATAAGAAAAGGAAGGGAGAAATATCAGAATGATTACACATATAAATTAGATATTAAAAAAGCTTCAAAGGAAAAGTATATGACAGACGAAAAACACAGGGAAGAAAAGAAAAATGAAAGCATTAAAAAATATGAAAATAATGATGAATACAGAAAAAAATTGAAAGAGGCAGCCATTCACAAATATGCTACTGATGATGCACACAAAATTAAAATTAAACAAGCAAGCATTCACAAGTATGCTACTGATGATGAACATCAAAATAAGTTGAAACAGGCAAGCATTCACAAGTATGCTACTGATGATGAATATCAAAACAAGGTGAAACAGGCAAGCATTCACAAGTATGCTACTGATGATGAATATCAAAGTAAGGTGAAACAGGCAAGCATTCACAAGTATGCTAATGATGATGAACATCGAAAGCATGTTAAAAGTCAGACTTTGTCTAAAAGAATTCTTTCTAAAGAAGAAGGAAAAGACATGTCAAAAGTTATTGAAAAATTTAAGAAAGATGTATGTGAAGGACCTGAATACATTTGTGCTTGCTGTTTTAGACTTTCATTTCAAAATCAAGTAATGGAATATAAGAAGGATTTGTATCAAAAGGATTCTGTAAAAGATGTAGCAGACACTTGCATTTCTGATAAGTATTTGCATAAATGTTTAGACGAATGCGAAGATGAATGTAAGTATCAAGGAACTAGTAGACAATCCCTTTGGATTTGTTACACATGTCACAGAAAGATCCAGAAAGGAAAAGTGCCTGCTGAATCTTTTTTTAACAACCTATTATTAGATGATGTTCCTAATGAACTTAGCAAATTAAATCAACTAGAACAACATTTAATTTCTCTTAATATACCTTTCATGAAGATAATTGCTCTACCTAAAGGTGGCCAAAAGGCAGTTCATGGACCATGTGTTTGTGTACCGTCAGATATTTTTAAGGTAACTACTACTTTGCCTAGATCTGAAGATGACAATTGTTTAGTTAAAGTGAAGCTCAAAAGGAAATTACAATATAAGGGTTATGAGGAATATCAATTTGTTGATACTAAACATTTAGAAGAAGCATTGCTATTTTTAAAAGAAAAAAATGAGTGGTATTCAAATATAGTAATCAATGAAAAGTGGTTGAACCCTATTCCTTTACAAAATAAGGACTGTTGCCCTGAAGTAGAGAGCATGGACACTTCAACAACAACAAATGAAACGCTAAATGATAATTTGCAAGATAGGTCAAATACAGAGGAACAAACAAATGAAGCGGATACATACTTAGATGATACTTTACAGGGCGTTCAGTTGGACACATGTTTACAGCCTGCTGATATTGCACAGGAAGCTTTAGATGCATTGTTTGATAAGAAATTCAATCTATCACCTGCAGAGGAAAATAACCCTGTAAGTCTTTTGAGAACAAAGGGTATTGAAGCTCAAACGTTTCCAGTACATTATCCTACAGGTAAAAACACATTGAATGAAGAGAGAGAAGAAAAGTTATCTTTATTAAGATATTTCAATCTGAGATTAATGAGTGTAGAAAACCGATTTGCAAGAGATACTTCTTATATATTCTTTTGTCAATATATGTCTGAACTAGATAGAGTTATGTCAAATGTTCAAATTTCCTTAAGGAAAGGATCGGTGTTTTCAAATGGAAAGAAAGTAACAGGCAAAATGCTATGTGATAAAGACACATTACATGGGTTATTCCGAAAAGATGAGGCAATAAAGTTTATGAAACCTGTAAGAGGAACACCTCCTTATTGGCAAGCTGAACAAAAGAATATTTTTGCTATGATTCGCCAGTTAGGTATTCCCACATTCTTTGCCTCGTTTTCTTCTGCAGACTTCAGATGGAAAGAAATCATAGAAACAATATTGAAGCAACAAGGAGATATTCGTAAGTTTGACGAACTTACTTGGGATGAAAAGTGCAAAGTCCTTTGTAGTAATCCTGTTACACCTGCACGAATGTTTGATCGTAGATTTAAAAAATTTCTAAAAGATGTTATAATGTCAGATGCTCAACCAATTGGTCATGTGATAGACTACTTTTATAGAGTTGAATTTCAACAGAGAGGTTCTCCACACACGCACTGTTTGTTCTGGGTAGAAGATGCCCCAAAATTTAATGAAGATGAAGATGATATTGTAACTGAGTTTGTTGACAAATATATAACATGTAAACTACCGCTGGAAACCGAGGACTCAGAGCTAAAAGACATTGTCACAACTGTACAACAACATAGCAAAACACATTCAAAAAGTTGTAGAAAAAAGGGAACTGTGTGTCGTTTTAATTTCCCAAGACCACCCTCTGAAAAAACATTTATATCACGCCCACCTAAGGATGATGAAGAAGAATGTAGTGTTGCTGATGACACTGATGAAGATGTTGACGATGATGTTGTTGAAAAACCAAAATCGGGAATTAGTTCATTAGAAGCTAAAAAGATATTAGAATCTCTATGGGCTGTAATCAAAGACTGTGAAAAGGAAAATTTAACTACTACGGAGTTATTCATAAGGGCAGGAGTATCTCAGGAAGATTTTCAAGAATGCTTTAGGTCAGTTACATATAGAAATACTGTGGTGTTAAAAAGAAACAAAAATGAAATGTTTATCAATCAGTACAACCCGCATCTCCTGAAAGCATGGGACGCAAATATGGATATACAATACATATTAGATGCTTATTCTTGTGTTGTTTATATAATAAGTTACATCAGTAAATCAGAACGTGAACTTGGATTGTTGCTACAACAAACAAAAAATGAGGCCGCTGATGGAAATTTGAATGCACAACATACAATGAAACAAGTAGGTACTGCATACTTTCACTTTCGAGAGCTGAGTGCCCAAGAAGCTGTTTTTAGAGTGATCGGCTTAAGTTTGAAAGAATGTTCAAGAAAAGTTGAATTCATTCCAGTTGGAGAAAATCCATGTAAAATGAGTATTCCTCTAAAAGAACTTTTAATCAAATCTAAAAGCGCAAATACAAAAAAACCTTCAAAGGAAATCGATGATGATGATGACATTGATGACGGTGATGATATCGAACTTTGGATGAAAAGCATTACTGATAGATATAAAAGTCGACCAGAACTTGAATTATTTAATCAGATGTGTTTAGCTTCATTTTGCTCCGAGTTTTCAGTTTTAGCAGAAACACAGGTTCCAAATAAAATAAATGAAGATACCACATTCAAACTTAAAAATGATATGGGATACATCAGAAAGCGGACAAGAACCCAGCCTGCTATTATCAAATATGCACGATTTTCCATTGAAACATCGCCTGAACAGTACTACCAAAGTATTTTACAGTTATATTTACCTTACAGATTAGAGGAACAGTTGAAACCGCCACAATTTTTGACATATGAATTGTTTTACAAATCAGGAATGGTCAGGTATAATCAGAAAGAGGTTCTTGTTAAAGTCGAACAAATAGTTAATACTAACATGTCCAACTTTGTGAAAAGTGGCAAAGAGCTAGAAGCTGCAGAAAAAAAATTGGAAGAAAATGATTACCAAGAAGATGCGTGGGCAGACCTATGTCCAGAAACAGAGAGTGAAAGACGTGAATGCACTGAAGCAGCCAAATCTTCAACTGTCATAGAAGTCGACAGTCCTGAATTTGGAATACCAGATTTAAATAAAAGTAACAAGCCAGAAATAGTTAGTGGAAATGGGATTAAAACTTGTTTACTAAGGTCGGAAGTTATACCCTTGTTGAGAGGTTTAAACATGAAACAAAGGCGTATTTTCTATAAGGTAAGAGAATGGTGCAACCTAAAAGCCAATGGTAAAAATCCCCCTCCCTTTCACGTCTTTGTAACAGGCGGAGCTGGAACAGGAAAAAGCCATCTGATTAAATGCTTACATTATGAAACCACAAGAATTCTTGCTCGCTGCTCTCCTAGTCCAGACGATTTGACAGTTTTATTGACTGCACCAACTGGCACTGCAGCCTTCAATATAAATGGATTGACGATTCACCATGCTCTTTCTATTTTCAAAACTCTTACTGTTGACAAAGCGATGCTTGGTGAAGATAAGCTGAACACTTTAAGGTCAAAATTAGAAAATTTACAAATTTTAATCATAGACGAAGTCTCAATGGTCAACAAGAGGTTGTTATTCTTCATTCATGAACGGTTGCGTCAGATCAAGAAAAGACCTGAAAAAGATCCTTTTGGTGGGGTTTCAGTGATAGCTGTTGGAGATTTTTTTCAGTTACCACCAGTAAAATGCCGAAAAACTGATAAACTTTATGTAGATGATCCATCGAATCCTTTGAACTATCTGTGGAACGATTTCTTCACTATTGTAGAATTAGATGAAGTCATGAGACAACGTGAAGATGGTTTGTTTGCTCAGTTATTGAATAGACTTAGGATAAAAGACAAATATTCTCCGTTAGAATCCTCAGATTTAAAAATGTTAAAGCAGTGTATAGGTAGTGGGACAGATGAAGCTTTACACATTTATGCTACTAATAATGAGATTAATATTCACAATACTGAAATGGTTATTAAACTGTCCAGTGAACCTAAGTTAATTGAAGCACAAGATTTTGAAAAAAATAAAGCTACAGGAAAACTAAGAAAGAAAACAGCAAATTTTTCACAAACTGATATTTGTCTCCCAACTTCAATTCTATTAGCTGAAGGAGCCCGCGTAATGCTGAAAAAGAATGAAGCCGTCAATGATGGCTTGGTAAATGGGGTAATGGGCACTATTGTCAGCATTGCAGAATTTTTAGAAGGGTCTTTGCCGAATGTTATTTTTATCAATTTTGACAATGAGAGAGTAGGAAAAAACGCTAAGATTCAAAAAACAATAAATGGGAAAAGATGCGTTGGATTGGAACCATCTACAGAGGACATACCATTCAAAAATGGAACGAGAAAACAGTTTCCTTTGCAGTTAGCATGGGCATGTACTGTTCATAAAGTTCAGGGTTTGACAGTTTCACAAGCAGTTGTGGATTTGAATAAATGCTTCACTTATGGCCAGGCATATGTTGCATTGAGTAGAGTTACTACAAAAGAAGGGCTTCATATATTACCAATTGATGACAAAACACTTGGTAAAAAAATATACTGTGATCCTGATATCATAAAAGGCATAAAAACAATGAAACATTATCTGACTGAAAATGTAGAAGCATCATCTGAAGAAACACTTGTAACTATTGTTTATCACAATATCCAAGGACTAAGAGCTCATAAAAATGATTTAGTGGCTAATTCAGACTGTTCAGATGCAGATTATGTCTGTCTGACTGAAACATGGCTTGAATCTTCCTCTGATCATGTTTATCTTCCTAACTATGATTTTTATCACCAACCAAGATCTGCAGCCTACACACCGACTAATTCTGTGTTTATGAATTTGCAAGCTATGGGCCACGGAGGAGTTGGAGTATATGTAAAAACAGATTCTGAATATGAAAATTGTAACATTACCGTGGAAAATCTAGAATGTATGACTTTCAGAATCCCCACCATGAATGTCCTTGTGGCAACAATATATAGAACTCAGAAGTATCAAATTGGAATATTTCTTAAAACATTTATTTCGTTTGTAAGCAAATTGACTGAACTTTCAAACAATATCATTGTTTTAGGTGACTTTAATCAAGACATATTAAAGGGAGAAAGATCCATACTGGACTATATGACTTCAAAAGGATTTCAACAGCTAGTGGAAGAGGCCACAACAGAAGGTGGTACATTGATTGATCATGTCTATGTCAAAGGTTGCTCAAAAGTAGAAGTTAAAGGCATTCCAACTTACTACAGTTATCACGATGCTGTATCCATAATGCTTAAAGATAGCCGATAAGTATCATATATATATATATATATATATACTGTATATGAATATAATTGGTACCTGTAAATGACACTGCGAGTTAAGCAAGCAACAACAACGAAACGCACCATACACAGATGAAGGGCCGGGTGGGATAGGAGGGGTCCCGATCCCGAAATCCTGGACTGGGGGGGGGGGGGGGAGGAGGAGACTTTTCTCTTTAAACTATTCAGATTCCAAAGATTGGTGAAATAATATCCTTCCCCCCTCCCTGTACCCTTACCCCTCCCCCACCAAGTAAAATTTATACATAATGTCACATATCAAAAAGCCATTTTAACCGATAAGTGCAAAATAAACTGACAACTCCATGGCAAATAAGAAAAAAGATAAAATGGCAAACAAAAGTACACAAAACACAACAGGGGGGAAAAGCTGATCAACACGAACTCCACCTAAAACGATCTCAATTAATTTGTTTTCTATTTCAGATCAAACCAAAAGACTTCAGTGGTGTGCAAGATTACTTGAATGTTTGACTAATCAAACTATTGTTTAAATATGTCATATTTGGATGATTTTAATATTAATACAGAAAGAAGTCTTCATTTATTCCACTTAGTGGTGTGACATTTTTTTTAAAACCATATTTATATATTTATTGTTACATTCTTTTAATTTGTAAATAATATTTCATATATAATGTCTCATAAGCCAGATGTTTTGCTTGATATTGATTGTTTATTACGTATGAATATTGTGTATGAATTCTTTTTTTTTTTTATTGCAAACAATTCGTGTCACTTCAATAAATATATTTACTGTCTATGTCCAATTATTTAGTCACAATCATTTTCGTTCAACATAAGGATTACCTCCAGTAAGATATCATTGTAGTTGATAACAATAAACTATTGTTGGCAGATATTTTTAAGTATGAAATAGTAGAGTAACAGTTTTGCGGTTTTCAAGAAATCACTTCAGGTTACATATCAATATATTTAAAACACCATCAGTCCTATACTATTGAAATCTGCAAGCTATGGTATATGGCTGGTTGATTGATTGGTTGGTTGATTGGTTAAACACGTTAGTTAAACATGTTGGTTAAACACGTTGGTTAGTTAAACACGCAAAAGAGGTTCAATTAAAACAAGCGAAAAAAAAAAACCCAGACATCTTGGATCCCGTATTTAACACATGAAACGGAAACTTGCATTAATTGATTGATTGGTTGTTTGTTGGTGTAAACACGTTGGTTGGTTAAACACGTTGGATAGGCTCAATTAACACAAGCGAAGAAAAAGGAACCTTGGATCCCGTATCAAACACATGAAACGTAAACATGCATTGATTGATTGGTTGATTGATTGGTTGGTTGGTTGGTTGGTTGGTTGAACACGTTGGTTAAACTGTCGATTAAACACGTTGGATAGACTCAATTAGAACAAACGAAAAAAAAGACATTGGATCCCGTATTCAACACATCAAACGGAAACAAACATTGATTGATTATTTGGTTTGTTGGTTAAACACCTTGGTTGGTTAAACACGTTGGATAGGCTCAAATAACACAAGCGAAGAAAAAAAGAGACCTTGGATCCCGTATCAAACACATGAAACGTAAACATGCACTAATTGATTGATTGATTGATTGATTGATTGATTGATTGAGTGATTGGATTGGTTGGTTGGTTGGTTGGTTAAAATCGTTGGTTAAACATGTTGGTTAAACATGTTGGTTAAACACGTTGGATACTTAAACAAGCCAGAGAAGAAAAAAAGAAATTGGATCCCGTATGAAACACATGAAACGGAAACATCCATTGATTGATTGGTTGGTTAAACACGTTGGTTGGTTAGTTAAACACATTGGTTAAACACGTTGGTTTAACACGTTGGTTAAACACGTTGGTTGGATAGGCTGAATTAAAACAAGCGGGAAAAAAAACCTTGGATCCCGTATGAAACACATGAAACGGAAACATGCATTGATTGATTGGTTTGTTGGTTGGTTAAACACGTCGGTTGGTTAGTTAAACACGTTGGTTAAACACGTTGGTTGGATAGGCTGAATTAAAACAAGCGGAAAAAAAACATTGGATCCCGTATGAAACACATAAACGGAAACATGCATTGATTGATTGGTTAGTTAAACACGTTGGTTAAACTTGTTGGTTTAACACGTGGTGAAACACGTTGATTAAACACGTTGGTTGGATAGGCTGAATTAAAACATGCGAAAAAAAACAACATTGGATCCCGTATGAAACACATGAAACGGAAACATGCATTGATTGATTGGTTGGTTGGTTGGTTAGTTAAACAACGTTGGTTAACATGTTGGTTAAACACGTTGGTTAAACACGTTGGAAAGAGTCAATTAAAACAAGCGAAAAAAAGAGACCTTGGATCCCGTATTAACACATGAAACGGAAACTTGCTGTTGATTGATTCATTGATTGATTGATTGATTGATTGATTGATTGTTTAATTGATTGATCGATTGATTGATTGATTGATGATTGATTGATTGATTGATTGATTATTGATTGATTGATTGATTGGAATTCAACACTCATAAAACTGTTTAAATAGTGCCAAAAAACACATAATTATAATGTACCTTGACCTTTAGACC
>NW_026963397.1:0-22806 GCF_036588685.1 Mytilus trossulus
ATGCACTGCCCGTGAACTGTCAACAAGATGTCAATTTCCTACAATGACAAAGAAATTACATTGTGTACATTCCATCTCTATAGATGTTGTCTGTCCAACGTCCCCACCTAAAGAGAAATAAAAAGACTATCTTTTCGTTATTATAAACCCGTGTCACGTGATGTGGCGCGCGCGCTGTACCTAAAATAAAAGAAAAACTTTCCAAACTAAACATGAACCTTTTCCGGTAACAATAATATAAACCCCATACAGAAACAAACAAACAAACAAACAAACAAACAAACAAACACCCCCCCCCCCCCACCCCCAAATTCAATTAATTTTAAAGGGGGAAAGACCCCCTACAATTGCTTTTTTAAAGCAATTGATTTATATTTATTATTATTATTATTATTTTTTTCCGCCAAATTTTGTTCTTGCGATAAATGTTTGTTTCGCAATATGTCGCTTAGATTTTTTTCATATTGTATCGTATAGTTTATGCGCTTTTAAATTTCACCCTGCTAAGCCGAACCATTTTCTTTGTAAGAGTTATCTCCCTATTCACTGTTTGTCATGTGTGTGCATCTCCTTCGTAACAAAATAAGAAAGCGACAAAATTCTTTTTACAAATTGTTCGTTACATCCTCAGTAATTTTTGGCGTATTTGGATCGAAGCGATTCGAAGAAATTTTATAGGAGTTATCTATCTTTACGGAATAAATTTGTCGGTATGTTTTTTTAACTCATAAACCGTTAACCGTATAACCCTGGAATGTTTTTATTTGAGTCCCCTGATTCCTAACTTAGAAAATTAGGTCAAGGTCAAAGGTCAAGGTCATATTTTAGATTTTCATATGTCTTTGATTTCCCTATAACTCTTGAACGGTTATAGATACAAAAAAATTAAGCAGTGAAAAATGCTTGGTACTTCAAGGGCAACTTTTTTTACATTATGACTATATTGATTTTACCATCATGTAAGGGACATAACTCCCATCGATGGTTTTTAGAAAGCCATTTTTAAGCAAAACTCTTAAACAAAAGGTCCTTGACCCATAGGGTCTTTTGCAATGACCTTGTGGAGCAATGACCTTGACGAAGGTTACAAGGTCAAAGGTCAAGGTCATCAAATTATGTGGTTTTGGCACTATTTAAACAGTTTTATGTGTGTTTGAATTTCAACCAACCAACCAACCAACCAACCAACCAACCAACACCAACAATCAATCAATCAATCAATCAATCAATCAATCAATCATGATCATGATCAATCAACCAATAATGATCATGATCAATCAATCAATCATGTTTCCGTCTCATGTGTTTCTTATAGGGTTCAACCAACCAACCAACCAACCAACCAATCAAACAATCAATCAATCAATCAATCAATCAATCAATCAATCAATCAATCATGATCATGATCAACCAATCATGTTTCCGTCTCATGTGTTTAATATAGGGTCCAAGATCTTCTTTGTGTCTTTTTCCGTGTTTCAATTGACCCTATCCAACGTGTTTAACCAACCAACCAACCAACCAACCAACCAACCAACCAACCAACCAACTAATCAATCAATCAATCAATCAATCAATCAATCATGATCATGATCAACCAATCATGTTTCCGTCTCATGTGTTTAATATAGGGTCCAAGATCTTCTTTGTGTCTTTTTCCGTGTTTCAATTGACCCTATCCAATGTGTTTAACCAACCAACCAACCAACTAATCAATCAATCAATCAATCAATCAATCAATCAATCAATATGTATGACTGTTTAATCATGACAGTTTATTGAAGGAACAAACTCTCAATTATTCAAGAAAAATTGAAATTTAATATTGTTCTTGCGTCACTTCTGAAAAAAAAAAATCCACATGTTCTCTGAAACTACAAGTACAATCGACCTCAAAATTTGCAGTCAGCAGAGCATACATGTACTGAAAGTTTATAAAAAAACTTTGTGCAGATATCTCTCACAGCTTTTCCTAGAGAAAAGAAATGGCAATGCCGTAAAAATCGCTTGCTAGGTCCGTTAATCTCAGTAAAAACCTACAACAAAATGTCCGCTCCGAGATTGAAATACTAATCTGTGTTACAAACAGGTGCTGAAAAATGTACAATATCAGAATGTAATCAATAAATGGGTTTAAAAGTTACACCGGATCAATTAAATCCAAAACATGCACTGCCCGTGAACTGTCAACAAGATGTCAATTTCCTACAATGACAAAAGAAATTACATTGTGTACATTCCATCTCTATAGATGTTGTCTGTCCAACGTCCCCACCTAAAGAGAAATAAAAAGACTATCTTTTCGTTATTATAAACCCGTGTCACGTGATGTGGCGCGCGCGCTGTACCTAAAATAAAAGAAAAACTTTCCAAACTAAACATGAACCTTTTCCGGTAACAATAATATAAACCCCATACAGAAACAAACAAACAAACAAACAAACAAACAAACAAACACCCCCCCCCCCACCCCCAAATTCAATTAATTTTAAAGGGGGAAAGACCCCCTACAATTGCTTTTTTAAAGCAATTGATTTATATTTATTATTATTATTATTATTTTTTTCCGCCAAATTTTGTTCTTGCGATAAATGTTTGTTTCGCAATATGTCGCTTAGATTTTTTTCATATTGTATCGTATAGTTTATGCGCTTTTAAATTTCACCCTGCTAAGCCGAACCATTTTCTTTGTAAGAGTTATCTCCCTATTCACTGTTTGTCATGTGTGTGCATCTCCTTCGTAACAAAATAAGAAAGCGACAAAATTCTTTTTACAAATTGTTCGTTACATCCTCAGTAATTTTTGGCGTATTTGGATCGAAGCGATTCGAAGAAATTTTATAGGAGTTATCTATCTTTACGGAATAAATTTGTCGGTATGTTTTTTTAACTCATAAACCGTTAACCGTATAACCCTGGAATGTTTTTATTTGAGTCCCCTGATTCCTAACTTAGAAAATTAGGTCAAGGTCAAAGGTCAAGGTCATATTTTAGATTTTCATATGTCTTTGATTTCCCTATAACTCTTGAACGGTTATAGATACAAAAAAATTAAGCAGTGAAAAATGCTTGGTACTTCAAGGGGCAACTTTTTTTACATTATGACTATATTGATTTTACCATCATGTAAGGGACATAACTCCCATCGATGGTTTTTAGAAAGCCATTTTTAAGCAAAACTCTTAAACAAAAGGTCCTTGACCCATAGGGTCTTTTGCAATGACCTTGTGGAGCAATGACCTTGACGAAGGTTACAAGGTCAAAGGTCAAGGTCATCAAATTATGTGGTTTTGGCACTATTTAAACAGTTTTATGTGTGTTTGAATTTCAACCAACCAACCAACCAACCAACCAACCAACCAACCAACCAATCAATCAATCAATCAATCAATCAATCAATCAATCATGATCATGATCAATCAACCAATAATGATCATGATCAATCAATCAATCATGTTTCCGTCTCATGTGTTTCTTATAGGGTTCAACCAACCAACCAACCAACCAACCAATCAAACAATCAATCAATCAATCAATCAATCAATCAATCAATCAATCAATCATGATCATGATCAACCAATCATGTTTCCGTCTCATGTGTTTAATATAGGGTCCAAGATCTTCTTTGTGTCTTTTTCCGTGTTTCAATTGACCCTATCCAACGTGTTTAACCAACCAACCAACCAACCAACCAACCAACCAACCAACCAACCAACTAATCAATCAATCAATCAATCAATCAATCAATCATGATCATGATCAACCAATCATGTTTCCGTCTCATGTGTTTAATATAGGGTCCAAGATCTTCTTTGTGTCTTTTTCCGTGTTTCAATTGACCCTATCCAATGTGTTTAACCAACCAACCAACCAACTAATCAATCAATCAATCAATCAATCAATCAATCAATCAATATGTATGACTGTTTAATCATGACAGTTTATTGAAGGAACAAACTCTCAATTATTCAAGAAAAATTGAAATTTAATATTGTTCTTGCGTCACTTCTGAAAAAAAAAAATCCACATGTTCTCTGAAACTACAAGTACAATCGACCTCAAAATTTGCAGTCAGCAGAGCATACATGTACTGAAAGTTTATAAAAAAACTTTGTGCAGATATCTCTCACAGCTTTTCCTAGAGAAAAGAAATGGCAATGCCGTAAAAATCGCTTGCTAGGTCCGTTAATCTCAGTAAAAACCTACAACAAAATGTCCGCTCCGAGATTGAAATACTAATCTGTGTTACAAACAGGTGCTGAAAAATGTACAATATCAGAATGTAATCAATAAATGGGTTTAAAAGTTACACCGGATCAATTAAATCCAAAACATGCACTGCCCGTGAACTGTCAACAAGATGTCAATTTCCTACAATGACAAAAGAAATTACATTGTGTACATTCCATCTCTATAGATGTTGTCTGTCCAACGTCCCCACCTAAAGAGAAATAAAAAGACTATCTTTTCGTTATTATAAACCCGTGTCACGTGATGTGGCGCGCGCGCTGTACCTAAAATAAAAGAAAAACTTTCCAAACTAAACATGAACCTTTTCCGGTAACAATAATATAAACCCCATACAGAAACAAACAAACAAACAAACAAACAAACAAACAAACACCCCCCCCCCCCACCCCCAAATTCAATTAATTTTAAAGGGGGAAAGACCCCCTACAATTGCTTTTTTAAAGCAATTGATTTATATTTATTATTATTATTATTATTTTTTTCCGCCAAATTTTGTTCTTGCGATAAATGTTTGTTTCGCAATATGTCGCTTAGATTTTTTTCATATTGTATCGTATAGTTTATGCGCTTTTAAATTTCACCCTGCTAAGCCGAACCATTTTCTTTGTAAGAGTTATCTCCCTATTCACTGTTTGTCATGTGTGTGCATCTCCTTCGTAACAAAATAAGAAAGCGACAAAATTCTTTTTACAAATTGTTCGTTACATCCTCAGTAATTTTTGGCGTATTTGGATCGAAGCGATTCGAAGAAATTTTATAGGAGTTATCTATCTTTACGGAATAAATTTGTCGGTATGTTTTTTTAACTCATAAACCGTTAACCGTATAACCCTGGAATGTTTTTATTTGAGTCCCCTGATTCCTAACTTAGAAAATTAGGTCAAGGTCAAAGGTCAAGGTCATATTTTAGATTTTCATATGTCTTTGATTTCCCTATAACTCTTGAACGGTTATAGATACAAAAAAATTAAGCAGTGAAAAATGCTTGGTACTTCAAGGGGCAACTTTTTTTACATTATGACTATATTGATTTTACCATCATGTAAGGGACATAACTCCCATCGATGGTTTTTAGAAAGCCATTTTTAAGCAAAACTCTTAAACAAAAGGTCCTTGACCCATAGGGTCTTTTGCAATGACCTTGTGGAGCAATGACCTTGACGAAGGTTACAAGGTCAAAGGTCAAGGTCATCAAATTATGTGGTTTTGGCACTATTTAAACAGTTTTATGTGTGTTTGAATTTCAACCAACCAACCAACCAACCAACCAACCAACCAACCAACCAATCAATCAATCAATCAATCAATCAATCAATCAATCATGATCATGATCAATCAACCAATAATGATCATGATCAATCAATCAATCATGTTTCCGTCTCATGTGTTTCTTATAGGGTTCAACCAACCAACCAACCAACCAACCAATCAAACAATCAATCAATCAATCAATCAATCAATCAATCAATCAATCAATCATGATCATGATCAACCAATCATGTTTCCGTCTCATGTGTTTAATATAGGGTCCAAGATCTTCTTTGTGTCTTTTTCCGTGTTTCAATTGACCCTATCCAACGTGTTTAACCAACCAACCAACCAACCAACCAACCAACCAACCAACCAACCAACTAATCAATCAATCAATCAATCAATCAATCAATCATGATCATGATCAACCAATCATGTTTCCGTCTCATGTGTTTAATATAGGGTCCAAGATCTTCTTTGTGTCTTTTTCCGTGTTTCAATTGACCCTATCCAATGTGTTTAACCAACCAACCAACCAACTAATCAATCAATCAATCAATCAATCAATCAATCAATCAATATGTATGACTGTTTAATCATGACAGTTTATTGAAGGAACAAACTCTCAATTATTCAAGAAAAATTGAAATTTAATATTGTTCTTGCGTCACTTCTGAAAAAAAAAAATCCACATGTTCTCTGAAACTACAAGTACAATCGACCTCAAAATTTGCAGTCAGCAGAGCATACATGTACTGAAAGTTTATAAAAAAACTTTGTGCAGATATCTCTCACAGCTTTTCCTAGAGAAAAGAAATGGCAATGCCGTAAAAATCGCTTGCTAGGTCCGTTAATCTCAGTAAAAACCTACAACAAAATGTCCGCTCCGAGATTGAAATACTAATCTGTGTTACAAACAGGTGCTGAAAAATGTACAATATCAGAATGTAATCAATAAATGGGTTTAAAAGTTACACCGGATCAATTAAATCCAAAACATGCACTGCCCGTGAACTGTCAACAAGATGTCAATTTCCTACAATGACAAAAGAAATTACATTGTGTACATTCCATCTCTATAGATGTTGTCTGTCCAACGTCCCCACCTAAAGAGAAATAAAAAGACTATCTTTTCGTTATTATAAACCCGTGTCACGTGATGTGGCGCGCGCGCTGTACCTAAAATAAAAGAAAAACTTTCCAAACTAAACATGAACCTTTTCCGGTAACAATAATATAAACCCCATACAGAAACAAACAAACAAACAAACAAACAAACAAACAAACACCCCCCCCCCCCCACCCCCAAATTCAATTAATTTTAAAGGGGGAAAGACCCCCTACAATTGCTTTTTTAAAGCAATTGATTTATATTTATTATTATTATTATTATTTTTTTCCGCCAAATTTTGTTCTTGCGATAAATGTTTGTTTCGCAATATGTCGCTTAGATTTTTTTCATATTGTATCGTATAGTTTATGCGCTTTTAAATTTCACCCTGCTAAGCCGAACCATTTTCTTTGTAAGAGTTATCTCCCTATTCACTGTTTGTCATGTGTGTGCATCTCCTTCGTAACAAAATAAGAAAGCGACAAAATTCTTTTTACAAATTGTTCGTTACATCCTCAGTAATTTTTGGCGTATTTGGATCGAAGCGATTCGAAGAAATTTTATAGGAGTTATCTATCTTTACGGAATAAATTTGTCGGTATGTTTTTTTAACTCATAAACCGTTAACCGTATAACCCTGGAATGTTTTTATTTGAGTCCCCTGATTCCTAACTTAGAAAATTAGGTCAAGGTCAAAGGTCAAGGTCATATTTTAGATTTTCATATGTCTTTGATTTCCCTATAACTCTTGAACGGTTATAGATACAAAAAAATTAAGCAGTGAAAAATGCTTGGTACTTCAAGGGGCAACTTTTTTTACATTATGACTATATTGATTTTACCATCATGTAAGGGACATAACTCCCATCGATGGTTTTTAGAAAGCCATTTTTAAGCAAAACTCTTAAACAAAAGGTCCTTGACCCATAGGGTCTTTTGCAATGACCTTGTGGAGCAATGACCTTGACGAAGGTTACAAGGTCAAAGGTCAAGGTCATCAAATTATGTGGTTTTGGCACTATTTAAACAGTTTTATGTGTGTTTGAATTTCAACCAACCAACCAACCAACCAACCAACCAACCAACCAACCAATCAATCAATCAATCAATCAATCAATCAATCAATCATGATCATGATCAATCAACCAATAATGATCATGATCAATCAATCAATCATGTTTCCGTCTCATGTGTTTCTTATAGGGTTCAACCAACCAACCAACCAACCAACCAATCAAACAATCAATCAATCAATCAATCAATCAATCAATCAATCAATCAATCATGATCATGATCAACCAATCATGTTTCCGTCTCATGTGTTTAATATAGGGTCCAAGATCTTCTTTGTGTCTTTTTCCGTGTTTCAATTGACCCTATCCAACGTGTTTAACCAACCAACCAACCAACCAACCAACCAACCAACCAACCAACCAACTAATCAATCAATCAATCAATCAATCAATCAATCATGATCATGATCAACCAATCATGTTTCCGTCTCATGTGTTTAATATAGGGTCCAAGATCTTCTTTGTGTCTTTTTCCGTGTTTCAATTGACCCTATCCAATGTGTTTAACCAACCAACCAACCAACTAATCAATCAATCAATCAATCAATCAATCAATCAATCAATATGTATGACTGTTTAATCATGACAGTTTATTGAAGGAACAAACTCTCAATTATTCAAGAAAAATTGAAATTTAATATTGTTCTTGCGTCACTTCTGAAAAAAAAAAATCCACATGTTCTCTGAAACTACAAGTACAATCGACCTCAAAATTTGCAGTCAGCAGAGCATACATGTACTGAAAGTTTATAAAAAAACTTTGTGCAGATATCTCTCACAGCTTTTCCTAGAGAAAAGAAATGGCAATGCCGTAAAAATCGCTTGCTAGGTCCGTTAATCTCAGTAAAAACCTACAACAAAATGTCCGCTCCGAGATTGAAATACTAATCTGTGTTACAAACAGGTGCTGAAAAATGTACAATATCAGAATGTAATCAATAAATGGGTTTAAAAGTTACACCGGATCAATTAAATCCAAAACATGCACTGCCCGTGAACTGTCAACAAGATGTCAATTTCCTACAATGACAAAAGAAATTACATTGTGTACATTCCATCTCTATAGATGTTGTCTGTCCAACGTCCCCACCTAAAGAGAAATAAAAAGACTATCTTTTCGTTATTATAAACCCGTGTCACGTGATGTGGCGCGCGCGCTGTACCTAAAATAAAAGAAAAACTTTCCAAACTAAACATGAACCTTTTCCGGTAACAATAATATAAACCCCATACAGAAACAAACAAACAAACAAACAAACAAACAAACAAACACCCCCCCCCCCCCACCCCCAAATTCAATTAATTTTAAAGGGGGAAAGACCCCCTACAATTGCTTTTTTAAAGCAATTGATTTATATTTATTATTATTATTATTATTTTTTTCCGCCAAATTTTGTTCTTGCGATAAATGTTTGTTTCGCAATATGTCGCTTAGATTTTTTTCATATTGTATCGTATAGTTTATGCGCTTTTAAATTTCACCCTGCTAAGCCGAACCATTTTCTTTGTAAGAGTTATCTCCCTATTCACTGTTTGTCATGTGTGTGCATCTCCTTCGTAACAAAATAAGAAAGCGACAAAATTCTTTTTACAAATTGTTCGTTACATCCTCAGTAATTTTTGGCGTATTTGGATCGAAGCGATTCGAAGAAATTTTATAGGAGTTATCTATCTTTACGGAATAAATTTGTCGGTATGTTTTTTTAACTCATAAACCGTTAACCGTATAACCCTGGAATGTTTTTATTTGAGTCCCCTGATTCCTAACTTAGAAAATTAGGTCAAGGTCAAAGGTCAAGGTCATATTTTAGATTTTCATATGTCTTTGATTTCCCTATAACTCTTGAACGGTTATAGATACAAAAAAATTAAGCAGTGAAAAATGCTTGGTACTTCAAGGGGCAACTTTTTTTACATTATGACTATATTGATTTTACCATCATGTAAGGGACATAACTCCCATCGATGGTTTTTAGAAAGCCATTTTTAAGCAAAACTCTTAAACAAAAGGTCCTTGACCCATAGGGTCTTTTGCAATGACCTTGTGGAGCAATGACCTTGACGAAGGTTACAAGGTCAAAGGTCAAGGTCATCAAATTATGTGGTTTTGGCACTATTTAAACAGTTTTATGTGTGTTTGAATTTCAACCAACCAACCAACCAACCAACCAACCAACCAACCAACCAATCAATCAATCAATCAATCAATCAATCAATCAATCATGATCATGATCAATCAACCAATAATGATCATGATCAATCAATCAATCATGTTTCCGTCTCATGTGTTTCTTATAGGGTTCAACCAACCAACCAACCAACCAACCAATCAAACAATCAATCAATCAATCAATCAATCAATCAATCAATCAATTATGATCATGATCAACCAATCATGTTTCCGTCTCATGTGTTTAATATAGGGTCCAAGATCTTCTTTGTGTCTTTTTCCGTGTTTCAATTGACCCTATCCAACGTGTTTAACCAACCAACCAACCAACCAACCAACCAACCAACCAACCAACCAACTAATCAATCAATCAATCAATCAATCAATCAATCATGATCATGATCAACCAATCATGTTTCCGTCTCATGTGTTTAATATAGGGTCCAAGATCTTCTTTGTGTCTTTTTCCGTGTTTCAATTGACCCTATCCAATGTGTTTAACCAACCAACCAACCAACTAATCAATCAATCAATCAATCAATCAATCAATCAATCAATATGTATGACTGTTTAATCATGACAGTTTATTGAAGGAACAAACTCTCAATTATTCAAGAAAAATTGAAATTTAATATTGTTCTTGCGTCACTTCTGAAAAAAAAAAATCCACATGTTCTCTGAAACTACAAGTACAATCGACCTCAAAATTTGCAGTCAGCAGAGCATACATGTACTGAAAGTTTATAAAAAAACTTTGTGCAGATATCTCTCACAGCTTTTCCTAGAGAAAAGAAATGGCAATGCCGTAAAAATCGCTTGCTAGGTCCGTTAATCTCAGTAAAAACCTACAACAAAATGTCCGCTCCGAGATTGAAATACTAATCTGTGTTACAAACAGGTGCTGAAAAATGTACAATATCAGAATGTAATCAATAAATGGGTTTAAAAGTTACACCGGATCAATTAAATCCAAAACATGCACTGCCCGTGAACTGTCAACAAGATGTCAATTTCCTACAATGACAAAAGAAATTACATTGTGTACATTCCATCTCTATAGATGTTGTCTGTCCAACGTCCCCACCTAAAGAGAAATAAAAAGACTATCTTTTCGTTATTATAAACCCGTGTCACGTGATGTGGCGCGCGCGCTGTACCTAAAATAAAAGAAAAACTTTCCAAACTAAACATGAACCTTTTCCGGTAACAATAATATAAACCCCATACAGAAACAAACAAACAAACAAACAAACAAACAAACAAACACCCCCCCCCCCCCCACCCCCAAATTCAATTAATTTTAAAGGGGGAAAGACCCCCTACAATTGCTTTTTTAAAGCAATTGATTTATATTTATTATTATTATTATTATTTTTTTCCGCCAAATTTTGTTCTTGCGATAAATGTTTGTTTCGCAATATGTCGCTTAGATTTTTTTCATATTGTATCGTATAGTTTATGCGCTTTTAAATTTCACCCTGCTAAGCCGAACCATTTTCTTTGTAAGAGTTATCTCCCTATTCACTGTTTGTCATGTGTGTGCATCTCCTTCGTAACAAAATAAGAAAGCGACAAAATTCTTTTTACAAATTGTTCGTTACATCCTCAGTAATTTTTGGCGTATTTGGATCGAAGCGATTCGAAGAAATTTTATAGGAGTTATCTATCTTTACGGAATAAATTTGTCGGTATGTTTTTTTAACTCATAAACCGTTAACCGTATAACCCTGGAATGTTTTTATTTGAGTCCCCTGATTCCTAACTTAGAAAATTAGGTCAAGGTCAAAGGTCAAGGTCATATTTTAGATTTTCATATGTCTTTGATTTCCCTATAACTCTTGAACGGTTATAGATACAAAAAAATTAAGCAGTGAAAAATGCTTGGTACTTCAAGGGGCAACTTTTTTTACATTATGACTATATTGATTTTACCATCATGTAAGGGACATAACTCCCATCGATGGTTTTTAGAAAGCCATTTTTAAGCAAAACTCTTAAACAAAAGGTCCTTGACCCATAGGGTCTTTTGCAATGACCTTGTGGAGCAATGACCTTGACGAAGGTTACAAGGTCAAAGGTCAAGGTCATCAAATTATGTGGTTTTGGCACTATTTAAACAGTTTTATGTGTGTTTGAATTTCAACCAACCAACCAACCAACCAACCAACCAACCAACCAACCAATCAATCAATCAATCAATCAATCAATCAATCAATCATGATCATGATCAATCAACCAATAATGATCATGATCAATCAATCAATCATGTTTCCGTCTCATGTGTTTCTTATAGGGTTCAACCAACCAACCAACCAACCAACCAATCAAACAATCAATCAATCAATCAATCAATCAATCAATCAATCAATCAATCATGATCATGATCAACCAATCATGTTTCCGTCTCATGTGTTTAATATAGGGTCCAAGATCTTCTTTGTGTCTTTTTCCGTGTTTCAATTGACCCTATCCAACGTGTTTAACCAACCAACCAACCAACCAACCAACCAACCAACCAACCAACCAACTAATCAATCAATCAATCAATCAATCAATCAATCATGATCATGATCAACCAATCATGTTTCCGTCTCATGTGTTTAATATAGGGTCCAAGATCTTCTTTGTGTCTTTTTCCGTGTTTCAATTGACCCTATCCAATGTGTTTAACCAACCAACCAACCAACTAATCAATCAATCAATCAATCAATCAATCAATCAATCAATATGTATGACTGTTTAATCATGACAGTTTATTGAAGGAACAAACTCTCAATTATTCAAGAAAAATTGAAATTTAATATTGTTCTTGCGTCACTTCTGAAAAAAAAAAATCCACATGTTCTCTGAAACTACAAGTACAATCGACCTCAAAATTTGCAGTCAGCAGAGCATACATGTACTGAAAGTTTATAAAAAAACTTTGTGCAGATATCTCTCACAGCTTTTCCTAGAGAAAAGAAATGGCAATGCCGTAAAAATCGCTTGCTAGGTCCGTTAATCTCAGTAAAAACCTACAACAAAATGTCCGCTCCGAGATTGAAATACTAATCTGTGTTACAAACAGGTGCTGAAAAATGTACAATATCAGAATGTAATCAATAAATGGGTTTAAAAGTTACACCGGATCAATTAAATCCAAAACATGCACTGCCCGTGAACTGTCAACAAGATGTCAATTTCCTACAATGACAAAAGAAATTACATTGTGTACATTCCATCTCTATAGATGTTGTCTGTCCAACGTCCCCACCTAAAGAGAAATAAAAAGACTATCTTTTCGTTATTATAAACCCGTGTCACGTGATGTGGCGCGCGCGCTGTACCTAAAATAAAAGAAAAACTTTCCAAACTAAACATGAACCTTTTCCGGTAACAATAATATAAACCCCATACAGAAACAAACAAACAAACAAACAAACAAACAAACAAACACCCCCCCCCCACCCCCAAATTCAATTAATTTTAAAGGGGGAAAGACCCCCTACAATTGCTTTTTTAAAGCAATTGATTTATATTTATTATTATTATTATTATTTTTTTCCGCCAAATTTTGTTCTTGCGATAAATGTTTGTTTCGCAATATGTCGCTTAGATTTTTTTCATATTGTATCGTATAGTTTATGCGCTTTTAAATTTCACCCTGCTAAGCCGAACCATTTTCTTTGTAAGAGTTATCTCCCTATTCACTGTTTGTCATGTGTGTGCATCTCCTTCGTAACAAAATAAGAAAGCGACAAAATTCTTTTTACAAATTGTTCGTTACATCCTCAGTAATTTTTGGCGTATTTGGATCGAAGCGATTCGAAGAAATTTTATAGGAGTTATCTATCTTTACGGAATAAATTTGTCGGTATGTTTTTTTAACTCATAAACCGTTAACCGTATAACCCTGGAATGTTTTTATTTGAGTCCCCTGATTCCTAACTTAGAAAATTAGGTCAAGGTCAAAGGTCAAGGTCATATTTTAGATTTTCATATGTCTTTGATTTCCCTATAACTCTTGAACGGTTATAGATACAAAAAAATTAAGCAGTGAAAAATGCTTGGTACTTCAAGGGGCAACTTTTTTTACATTATGACTATATTGATTTTACCATCATGTAAGGGACATAACTCCCATCGATGGTTTTTAGAAAGCCATTTTTAAGCAAAACTCTTAAACAAAAGGTCCTTGACCCATAGGGTCTTTTGCAATGACCTTGTGGAGCAATGACCTTGACGAAGGTTACAAGGTCAAAGGTCAAGGTCATCAAATTATGTGGTTTTGGCACTATTTAAACAGTTTTATGTGTGTTTGAATTTCAACCAACCAACCAACCAACCAACCAACCAACCAACCAACCAATCAATCAATCAATCAATCAATCAATCAATCAATCATGATCATGATCAATCAACCAATAATGATCATGATCAATCAATCAATCATGTTTCCGTCTCATGTGTTTCTTATAGGGTTCAACCAACCAACCAACCAACCAACCAATCAAACAATCAATCAATCAATCAATCAATCAATCAATCAATCAATCAATCATGATCATGATCAACCAATCATGTTTCCGTCTCATGTGTTTAATATAGGGTCCAAGATCTTCTTTGTGTCTTTTTCCGTGTTTCAATTGACCCTATCCAACGTGTTTAACCAACCAACCAACCAACCAACCAACCAACCAACCAACCAACCAACTAATCAATCAATCAATCAATCAATCAATCAATCATGATCATGATCAACCAATCATGTTTCCGTCTCATGTGTTTAATATAGGGTCCAAGATCTTCTTTGTGTCTTTTTCCGTGTTTCAATTGACCCTATCCAATGTGTTTAACCAACCAACCAACCAACTAATCAATCAATCAATCAATCAATCAATCAATCAATCAATATGTATGACTGTTTAATCATGACAGTTTATTGAAGGAACAAACTCTCAATTATTCAAGAAAAATTGAAATTTAATATTGTTCTTGCGTCACTTCTGAAAAAAAAAAATCCACATGTTCTCTGAAACTACAAGTACAATCGACCTCAAAATTTGCAGTCAGCAGAGCATACATGTACTGAAAGTTTATAAAAAAACTTTGTGCAGATATCTCTCACAGCTTTTCCTAGAGAAAAGAAATGGCAATGCCGTAAAAATCGCTTGCTAGGTCCGTTAATCTCAGTAAAAACCTACAACAAAATGTCCGCTCCGAGATTGAAATACTAATCTGTGTTACAAACAGGTGCTGAAAAATGTACAATATCAGAATGTAATCAATAAATGGGTTTAAAAGTTACACCGGATCAATTAAATCCAAAACATGCACTGCCCGTGAACTGTCAACAAGATGTCAATTTCCTACAATGACAAAAGAAATTACATTGTGTACATTCCATCTCTATAGATGTTGTCTGTCCAACGTCCCCACCTAAAGAGAAATAAAAAGACTATCTTTTCGTTATTATAAACCCGTGTCACGTGATGTGGCGCGCGCGCTGTACCTAAAATAAAAGAAAAACTTTCCAAACTAAACATGAACCTTTTCCGGTAACAATAATATAAACCCCATACAGAAACAAACAAACAAACAAACAAACAAACAAACAAACACCCCCCCCCCCCCACCCCCAAATTCAATTAATTTTAAAGGGGGAAAGACCCCCTACAATTGCTTTTTTAAAGCAATTGATTTATATTTATTATTATTATTATTATTTTTTTCCGCCAAATTTTGTTCTTGCGATAAATGTTTGTTTCGCAATATGTCGCTTAGATTTTTTTCATATTGTATCGTATAGTTTATGCGCTTTTAAATTTCACCCTGCTAAGCCGAACCATTTTCTTTGTAAGAGTTATCTCCCTATTCACTGTTTGTCATGTGTGTGCATCTCCTTCGTAACAAAATAAGAAAGCGACAAAATTCTTTTTACAAATTGTTCGTTACATCCTCAGTAATTTTTGGCGTATTTGGATCGAAGCGATTCGAAGAAATTTTATAGGAGTTATCTATCTTTACGGAATAAATTTGTCGGTATGTTTTTTTAACTCATAAACCGTTAACCGTATAACCCTGGAATGTTTTTATTTGAGTCCCCTGATTCCTAACTTAGAAAATTAGGTCAAGGTCAAAGGTCAAGGTCATATTTTAGATTTTCATATGTCTTTGATTTCCCTATAACTCTTGAACGGTTATAGATACAAAAAAATTAAGCAGTGAAAAATGCTTGGTACTTCAAGGGGCAACTTTTTTTACATTATGACTATATTGATTTTACCATCATGTAAGGGACATAACTCCCATCGATGGTTTTTAGAAAGCCATTTTTAAGCAAAACTCTTAAACAAAAGGTCCTTGACCCATAGGGTCTTTTGCAATGACCTTGTGGAGCAATGACCTTGACGAAGGTTACAAGGTCAAAGGTCAAGGTCATCAAATTATGTGGTTTTGGCACTATTTAAACAGTTTTATGTGTGTTTGAATTTCAACCAACCAACCAACCAACCAACCAACCAACCAACCAACCAATCAATCAATCAATCAATCAATCAATCAATCAATCATGATCATGATCAATCAACCAATAATGATCATGATCAATCAATCAATCATGTTTCCGTCTCATGTGTTTCTTATAGGGTTCAACCAACCAACCAACCAACCAACCAATCAAACAATCAATCAATCAATCAATCAATCAATCAATCAATCAATCAATCATGATCATGATCAACCAATCATGTTTCCGTCTCATGTGTTTAATATAGGGTCCAAGATCTTCTTTGTGTCTTTTTCCGTGTTTCAATTGACCCTATCCAACGTGTTTAACCAACCAACCAACCAACCAACCAACCAACCAACTAATCAATCAATCAATCAATCAATCAATCAATCATGATCATGATCAACCAATCATGTTTCCGTCTCATGTGTTTAATATAGGGTCCAAGATCTTCTTTGTGTCTTTTTCCGTGTTTCAATTGACCCTATCCAATGTGTTTAACCAACCAACCAACCAACTAATCAATCAATCAATCAATCAATCAATCAATCAATCAATATGTATGACTGTTTAATCATGACAGTTTATTGAAGGAACAAACTCTCAATTATTCAAGAAAAATTGAAATTTAATATTGTTCTTGCGTCACTTCTGAAAAAAAAAAATCCACATGTTCTCTGAAACTACAAGTACAATCGACCTCAAAATTTGCAGTCAGCAGAGCATACATGTACTGAAAGTTTATAAAAAAACTTTGTGCAGATATCTCTCACAGCTTTTCCTAGAGAAAAGAAATGGCAATGCCGTAAAAATCGCTTGCTAGGTCCGTTAATCTCAGTAAAAACCTACAACAAAATGTCCGCTCCGAGATTGAAATACTAATCTGTGTTACAAACAGGTGCTGAAAAATGTACAATATCAGAATGTAATCAATAAATGGGTTTAAAAGTTACACCGGATCAATTAAATCCAAAACATGCACTGCCCGTGAACTGTCAACAAGATGTCAATTTCCTACAATGACAAAAGAAATTACATTGTGTACATTCCATCTCTATAGATGTTGTCTGTCCAACGTCCCCACCTAAAGAGAAATAAAAAGACTATCTTTTCGTTATTATAAACCCGTGTCACGTGATGTGGCGCGCGCGCTGTACCTAAAATAAAAGAAAAACTTTCCAAACTAAACATGAACCTTTTCCGGTAACAATAATATAAACCCCATACAGAAACAAACAAACAAACAAACAAACAAACAAACAAACACCCCCCCCCCCCCCACCCCCAAATTCAATTAATTTTAAAGGGGGAAAGACCCCCTACAATTGCTTTTTTAAAGCAATTGATTTATATTTATTATTATTATTATTATTTTTTTCCGCCAAATTTTGTTCTTGCGATAAATGTTTGTTTCGCAATATGTCGCTTAGATTTTTTTCATATTGTATCGTATAGTTTATGCGCTTTTAAATTTCACCCTGCTAAGCCGAACCATTTTCTTTGTAAGAGTTATCTCCCTATTCACTGTTTGTCATGTGTGTGCATCTCCTTCGTAACAAAATAAGAAAGCGACAAAATTCTTTTTACAAATTGTTCGTTACATCCTCAGTAATTTTTGGCGTATTTGGATCGAAGCGATTCGAAGAAATTTTATAGGAGTTATCTATCTTTACGGAATAAATTTGTCGGTATGTTTTTTTAACTCATAAACCGTTAACCGTATAACCCTGGAATGTTTTTATTTGAGTCCCCTGATTCCTAACTTAGAAAATTAGGTCAAGGTCAAAGGTCAAGGTCATATTTTAGATTTTCATATGTCTTTGATTTCCCTATAACTCTTGAACGGTTATAGATACAAAAAAATTAAGCAGTGAAAAATGCTTGGTACTTCAAGGGGCAACTTTTTTTACATTATGACTATATTGATTTTACCATCATGTAAGGGACATAACTCCCATCGATGGTTTTTAGAAAGCCATTTTTAAGCAAAACTCTTAAACAAAAGGTCCTTGACCCATAGGGTCTTTTGCAATGACCTTGTGGAGCAATGACCTTGACGAAGGTTACAAGGTCAAAGGTCAAGGTCATCAAATTATGTGGTTTTGGCACTATTTAAACAGTTTTATGTGTGTTTGAATTTCAACCAACCAACCAACCAACCAACCAACCAACCAACCAACCAATCAATCAATCAATCAATCAATCAATCAATCAATCATGATCATGATCAATCAACCAATAATGATCATGATCAATCAATCAATCATGTTTCCGTCTCATGTGTTTCTTATAGGGTTCAACCAACCAACCAACCAACCAACCAATCAAACAATCAATCAATCAATCAATCAATCAATCAATCAATCAATCAATCATGATCATGATCAACCAATCATGTTTCCGTCTCATGTGTTTAATATAGGGTCCAAGATCTTCTTTGTGTCTTTTTCCGTGTTTCAATTGACCCTATCCAACGTGTTTAACCAACCAACCAACCAACCAACCAACCAACCAACCAACCAACCAACTAATCAATCAATCAATCAATCAATCAATCAATCATGATCATGATCAACCAATCATGTTTCCGTCTCATGTGTTTAATATAGGGTCCAAGATCTTCTTTGTGTCTTTTTCCGTGTTTCAATTGACCCTATCCAATGTGTTTAACCAACCAACCAACCAACTAATCAATCAATCAATCAATCAATCAATCAATCAATCAATATGTATGACTGTTTAATCATGACAGTTTATTGAAGGAACAAACTCTCAATTATTCAAGAAAAATTGAAATTTAATATTGTTCTTGCGTCACTTCTGAAAAAAAAAAATCCACATGTTCTCTGAAACTACAAGTACAATCGACCTCAAAATTTGCAGTCAGCAGAGCATACATGTACTGAAAGTTTATAAAAAAACTTTGTGCAGATATCTCTCACAGCTTTTCCTAGAGAAAAGAAATGGCAATGCCGTAAAAATCGCTTGCTAGGTCCGTTAATCTCAGTAAAAACCTACAACAAAATGTCCGCTCCGAGATTGAAATACTAATCTGTGTTACAAACAGGTGCTGAAAAATGTACAATATCAGAATGTAATCAATAAATGGGTTTAAAAGTTACACCGGATCAATTAAATCCAAAACATGCACTGCCCGTGAACTGTCAACAAGATGTCAATTTCCTACAATGACAAAAGAAATTACATTGTGTACATTCCATCTCTATAGATGTTGTCTGTCCAACGTCCCCACCTAAAGAGAAATAAAAAGACTATCTTTTCGTTATTATAAACCCGTGTCACGTGATGTGGCGCGCGCGCTGTACCTAAAATAAAAGAAAAACTTTCCAAACTAAACATGAACCTTTTCCGGTAACAATAATATAAACCCCATACAGAAACAAACAAACAAACAAACAAACAAACAAACAAACACCCCCCCCCCCCCACCCCCAAATTCAATTAATTTTAAAGGGGGAAAGACCCCCTACAATTGCTTTTTTAAAGCAATTGATTTATATTTATTATTATTATTATTATTTTTTTCCGCCAAATTTTGTTCTTGCGATAAATGTTTGTTTCGCAATATGTCGCTTAGATTTTTTTCATATTGTATCGTATAGTTTATGCGCTTTTAAATTTCACCCTGCTAAGCCGAACCATTTTCTTTGTAAGAGTTATCTCCCTATTCACTGTTTGTCATGTGTGTGCATCTCCTTCGTAACAAAATAAGAAAGCGACAAAATTCTTTTTACAAATTGTTCGTTACATCCTCAGTAATTTTTGGCGTATTTGGATCGAAGCGATTCGAAGAAATTTTATAGGAGTTATCTATCTTTACGGAATAAATTTGTCGGTATGTTTTTTTAACTCATAAACCGTTAACCGTATAACCCTGGAATGTTTTTATTTGAGTCCCCTGATTCCTAACTTAGAAAATTAGGTCAAGGTCAAAGGTCAAGGTCATATTTTAGATTTTCATATGTCTTTGATTTCCCTATAACTCTTGAACGGTTATAGATACAAAAAAATTAAGCAGTGAAAAATGCTTGGTACTTCAAGGGGCAACTTTTTTTACATTATGACTATATTGATTTTACCATCATGTAAGGGACATAACTCCCATCGATGGTTTTTAGAAAGCCATTTTTAAGCAAAACTCTTAAACAAAAGGTCCTTGACCCATAGGGTCTTTTGCAATGACCTTGTGGAGCAATGACCTTGACGAAGGTTACAAGGTCAAAGGTCAAGGTCATCAAATTATGTGGTTTTGGCACTATTTAAACAGTTTTATGTGTGTTTGAATTTCAACCAACCAACCAACCAACCAACCAACCAACCAACCAACCAATCAATCAATCAATCAATCAATCAATCAATCAATCATGATCATGATCAATCAACCAATAATGATCATGATCAATCAATCAATCATGTTTCCGTCTCATGTGTTTCTTATAGGGTTCAACCAACCAACCAACCAACCAACCAATCAAACAATCAATCAATCAATCAATCAATCAATCAATCAATCAATCAATCATGATCATGATCAACCAATCATGTTTCCGTCTCATGTGTTTAATATAGGGTCCAAGATCTTCTTTGTGTCTTTTTCCGTGTTTCAATTGACCCTATCCAACGTGTTTAACCAACCAACCAACCAACCAACCAACCAACCAACCAACCAACCAACTAATCAATCAATCAATCAATCAATCAATCAATCATGATCATGATCAACCAATCATGTTTCCGTCTCATGTGTTTAATATAGGGTCCAAGATCTTCTTTGTGTCTTTTTCCGTGTTTCAATTGACCCTATCCAATGTGTTTAACCAACCAACCAACCAACTAATCAATCAATCAATCAATCAATCAATCAATCAATCAATATGTATGACTGTTTAATCATGACAGTTTATTGAAGGAACAAACTCTCAATTATTCAAGAAAAATTGAAATTTAATATTGTTCTTGCGTCACTTCTGAAAAAAAAAAATCCACATGTTCTCTGAAACTACAAGTACAATCGACCTCAAAATTTGCAGTCAGCAGAGCATACATGTACTGAAAGTTTATAAAAAAACTTTGTGCAGATATCTCTCACAGCTTTTCCTAGAGAAAAGAAATGGCAATGCCGTAAAAATCGCTTGCTAGGTCCGTTAATCTCAGTAAAAACCTACAACAAAATGTCCGCTCCGAGATTGAAATACTAATCTGTGTTACAAACAGGTGCTGAAAAATGTACAATATCAGAATGTAATCAATAAATGGGTTTAAAAGTTACACCGGATCAATTAAATCCAAAACATGCACTGCCCGTGAACTGTCAACAAGATGTCAATTTCCTACAATGACAAAAGAAATTACATTGTGTACATTCCATCTCTATAGATGTTGTCTGTCCAACGTCCCCACCTAAAGAGAAATAAAAAGACTATCTTTTCGTTATTATAAACCCGTGTCACGTGATGTGGCGCGCGCGCTGTACCTAAAATAAAAGAAAAACTTTCCAAACTAAACATGAACCTTTTCCGGTAACAATAATATAAACCCCATACAGAAACAAACAAACAAACAAACAAACAAACAAACAAACAAACAAACAAACACCCCCCCCCCCCACCCCCAAATTCAATTAATTTTAAAGGGGGAAAGACCCCCTACAATTGCTTTTTTAAAGCAATTGATTTATATTTATTATTATTATTATTATTTTTTTCCGCCAAATTTTGTACTTGCGATAAATGTTTGTTTCGCAATATGTCGCTTAGATTTTTTTCATATTGTATCGTATAGTTTATGCGCTTTTAAATTTCACCCTGCTAAGCCGAACCATTTTCTTTGTAAGAGTTATCTCCCTATTCACTGTTTGTCATGTGTGTGCATCTCCTTCGTAACAAAATAAGAAAGCGACAAAATTCTTTTTACAAATTGTTCGTTACATCCTCAGTAATTTTTGGCGTATTTGGATCGAAGCGATTCGAAGAAATTTTATAGGAGTTATCTATCTTTACGGAATAAATTTGTCGGTATGTTTTTTTAACTCATAAACCGTTAACCGTATAACCCTGGAATGTTTTTATTTGAGTCCCCTGATTCCTAACTTAGAAAATTAGGTCAAGGTCAAAGGTCAAGGTCATATTTTAGATTTTCATATGTCTTTGATTTCCCTATAACTCTTGAACGGTTATAGATACAAAAAAATTAAGCAGTGAAAAATGCTTGGTACTTCAAGGGGCAACTTTTTTTACATTATGACTATATTGATTTTACCATCATGTAAGGGACATAACTCCCATCGATGGTTTTTAGAAAGCCATTTTTAAGCAAAACTCTTAAACAAAAGGTCCTTGACCCATAGGGTCTTTTGCAATGACCTTGTGGAGCAATGACCTTGACGAAGGTTACAAGGTCAAAGGTCAAGGTCATCAAATTATGTGGTTTTGGCACTATT
>NW_026963398.1:0-24645 GCF_036588685.1 Mytilus trossulus
AAAAGTCAAATTTGATAAGATATGCACTGGGGTCACCTCACTTGTTCAAATCCATTGCCCCGGCAGTTCTGTATGGCTAGGGATTATACACTCGGCTCTAATAAACAGCTATTGGGTAGTACTACAACGAGGGGGCAAAGAATTTTTGGGGTAAGCATTCATAAAGGACGAAAATTGCGTCCGAAATACGGAAATAAGCCTATATTCGATAAAATACGCATTGGGGGCGTCCACTTTCCGACCCATTGTCTCGGTAGTTCTTTATGGCTAGGCATTATAGCAGCTACTCTTATGAATAGCTATTGGACAGTACTACAACGTGAGGGTAAAGAATTTCTGGGGTAAGCATTCTTAAAGGCCGAATTTTTCGTCCGTAACACGGAAAAAAAGTCAAATTTGATAAGATATGCACTGGGGTCACCTCACTTGTTCAAATCCATTGCCCCGGCAGTTCTGTATGGCTAGGGATTATACACTCGGCTCTAATAAACAGCTATTGGGTAGTACTACAACGAGGGGGCAAAGAATTTTTGGGGTAAGCATTCATAAAGGACGAAAATTGCGTCCGAAATACGGAAATAAGCCTATATTCGATAAAATACGCATTGGGGGCGTCCACTTTCCGACCCATTGTCTCGGTAGTTCTTTATGGCTAGGCATTATAGCAGCTACTCTTATGAATAGCTATTGGACAGTACTACAACGTGAGGGTAAAGAATTTCTGGGGTAAGCATTCTTAAAGGCCGAATTTTTCGTCCGTAACACGGAAAAAAAGTCAAATTTGATAAGATATGCACTGGGGTCACCTCACTTGTTCAAATCCATTGCCCCGGCAGTTCTGTATGGCTAGGGATTATACACTCGGCTCTAATAAACAGCTATTGGGTAGTACTACAACGAGGGGGCAAAGAATTTTTGGGGTAAGCATTCATAAAGGACGAAAATTGCGTCCGAAATACGGAAATAAGCCTATATTCGATAAAATACGCATTGGGGGCGTCCACTTTCCGACCCATTGTCTCGGTAGTTCTTTATGGCTAGGCATTATAGCAGCTACTCTTATGAATAGCTATTGGACAGTACTACAACGTGAGGGTAAAGAATTTCTGGGGTAAGCATTCTTAAAGGCCGAATTTTTCGTCCGTAACACGGAAAAAAAGTCAAATTTGATAAGATATGCACTGGGGTCACCTCACTTGTTCAAATCCATTGCCCCGGCAGTTCTGTATGGCTAGGGATTATACACTCGGCTCTAATAAACAGCTATTGGGTAGTACTACAACGAGGGGGCAAAGAATTTTTGGGGTAAGCATTCATAAAGGACGAAAATTGCGTCCGAAATACGGAAATAAGCCTATATTCGATAAAATACGCATTGGGGGCGTCCACTTTCCGACCCATTGTCTCGGTAGTTCTTTATGGCTAGGCATTATAGCAGCTACTCTTATGAATAGCTATTGGACAGTACTACAACGTGAGGGTAAAGAATTTCTGGGGTAAGCATTCTTAAAGGCCGAATTTTTCGTCCGTAACACGGAAAAAAAGTCAAATTTGATAAGATATGCACTGGGGTCACCTCACTTGTTCAAATCCATTGCCCCGGCAGTTCTGTATGGCTAGGGATTATACACTCGGCTCTAATAAACAGCTATTGGGTAGTACTACAACGAGGGGGCAAAGAATTTTTGGGGTAAGCATTCATAAAGGACGAAAATTGCGTCCGAAATACGGAAATAAGCCTATATTCGATAAAATACGCATTGGGGGCGTCCACTTTCCGACCCATTGTCTCGGTAGTTCTTTATGGCTAGGCATTATAGCAGCTCTCTTATGAATAGCTATTGGACAGTACTACAACGTGAGGGTAAAGAATTTCTGGGGTAAGCATTCTTAAAGGCCGAATTTTTCGTCCGTAACACGGAAAAAAAGTCAAATTTGATAAGATATGCACTGGGGTCACCTCACTTGTTCAAATCCATTGCCCCGGCAGTTCTGTATGGCTAGGGATTATACACTCGGCTCTAATAAACAGCTATTGGGTAGTACTACAACGAGGGGGCAAAGAATTTTTGGGGTAAGCATTCATAAAGGACGAAAATTGCGTCCGAAATACGGAAATAAGCCTATATTCGATAAAATACGCATTGGGGGCGTCCACTTTCCGACCCATTGTCTCGGTAGTTCTTTATGGCTAGGCATTATAGCAGCTACTCTTATGAATAGCTATTGGACAGTACTACAACGTGAGGGTAAAGAATTTCTGGGGTAAGCATTCTTAAAGGCCGAATTTTTCGTCCGTAACACGGAAAAAAAGTCAAATTTGATAAGATATGCACTGGGGTCACCTCACTTGTTCAAATCCATTGCCCCGGCAGTTCTGTATGGCTAGGGATTATACACTCGGCTCTAATAAACAGCTATTGGGTAGTACTACAACGAGGTGGGCAAAGAATTTTTGGGGTAAGCATTCATAAAGGACGAAAATTGCGTCCGAAATACGGAAATAAGCCTATATTCGATAAAATACGCATTGGGGGCGTCCACTTTCCGACCCATTGTCTCGGTAGTTCTTTATGGCTAGGCATTATAGCAGCTACTCTTATGAATAGCTATTGGACAGTACTACAACGTGAGGGTAAAGAATTTCTGGGGTAAGCATTCTTAAAGGCCGAATTTTTCGTCCGTAACACGGAAAAAAAGTCAAATTTGATAAGATATGCACTGGGGTCACCTCACTTGTTCAAATCCATTGCCCCGGCAGTTCTGTATGGCTAGGGATTATACACTCGGCTCTAATAAACAGCTATTGGGTAGTACTACAACGAGGGGGCAAAGAATTTTTGGGGTAAGCATTCATAAAGGACGAAAATTGCGTCCGAAATACGGAAATAAGCCTATATTCGATAAAATACGCATTGGGGGCGTCCACTTTCCGACCCATTGTCTCGGTAGTTCTTTATGGCTAGGCATTATAGCAGCTACTCTTATGAATAGCTATTGGACAGTACTACAACGTGAGGGTAAAGAATTTCTGGGGTAAGCATTCTTAAAGGCCGAATTTTTCGTCCGTAACACGGAAAAAAAGTCAAATTTGATAAGATATGCACTGGGGTCACCTCACTTGTTCAAATCCATTGCCCCGGCAGTTCTGTATGGCTAGGGATTATACACTCGGCTCTAATAAACAGCTATTGGGTAGTACTACAACGAGGGGGCAAAGAATTTTTGGGGTAAGCATTCATAAAGGACGAAAATTGCGTCCGAAATACGGAAATAAGCCTATATTCGATAAAATACGCATTGGGGGCGTCCACTTTCCGACCCATTGTCTCGGTAGTTCTTTATGGCTAGGCATTATAGCAGCTACTCTTATGAATAGCTATTGGACAGTACTACAACGTGAGGGTAAAGAATTTCTGGGGTAAGCATTCTTAAAGGCCGAATTTTTCGTCCGTAACACGGAAAAAAAGTCAAATTTGATAAGATATGCACTGGGGTCACCTCACTTGTTCAAATCCATTGCCCCGGCAGTTCTGTATGGCTAGGGATTATACACTCGGCTCTAATAAACAGCTATTGGGTAGTACTACAACGAGGGGGCAAAGAATTTTTGGGGTAAGCATTCATAAAGGACGAAAATTGCGTCCGAAATACGGAAATAAGCCTATATTCGATAAAATACGCATTGGGGGCGTCCACTTTCCGACCCATTGTCTCGGTAGTTCTTTATGGCTAGGCATTATAGCAGCTACTCTTATGAATAGCTATTGGACAGTACTACAACGTGAGGGTAAAGAATTTCTGGGGTAAGCATTCTTAAAGGCCGAATTTTTCGTCCGTAACACGGAAAAAAAGTCAAATTTGATAAGATATGCACTGGGGTCACCTCACTTGTTCAAATCCATTGCCCCGGCAGTTCTGTATGGCTAGGGATTATACACTCGGCTCTAATAAACAGCTATTGGGTAGTACTACAACGAGGGGGCAAAGAATTTTTGGGGTAAGCATTCATAAAGGACGAAAATTGCGTCCGAAATACGGAAATAAGCCTATATTCGATAAAATACGCATTGGGGGCGTCCACTTTCCGACCCATTGTCTCGGTAGTTCTTTATGGCTAGGCATTATAGCAGCTACTCTTATGAATAGCTATTGGACAGTACTACAACGTGAGGGTAAAGAATTTCTGGGGTAAGCATTCTTAAAGGCCGAATTTTTCGTCCGTAACACGGAAAAAAAGTCAAATTTGATAAGATATGCACTGGGGTCACCTCACTTGTTCAAATCCATTGCCCCGGCAGTTCTGTATGGCTAGGGATTATACACTCGGCTCTAATAAACAGCTATTGGGTAGTACTACAACGAGGGGGCAAAGAATTTTTGGGGTAAGCATTCATAAAGGACGAAAATTGCGTCCGAAATACGGAAATAAGCCTATATTCGATAAAATACGCATTGGGGGCGTCCACTTTCCGACCCATTGTCTCGGTAGTTCTTTATGGCTAGGCATTATAGCAGCTACTCTTATGAATAGCTATTGGACAGTACTACAACGTGAGGGTAAAGAATTTCTGGGGTAAGCATTCTTAAAGGCCGAATTTTTCGTCCGTAACACGGAAAAAAAGTCAAATTTGATAAGATATGCACTGGGGTCACCTCACTTGTTCAAATCCATTGCCCCGGCAGTTCTGTATGGCTAGGGATTATACACTCGGCTCTAATAAACAGCTATTGGGTAGTACTACAACGAGGGGGCAAAGAATTTTTGGGGTAAGCATTCATAAAGGACGAAAATTGCGTCCGAAATACGGAAATAAGCCTATATTCGATAAAATACGCATTGGGGGCGTCCACTTTCCGACCCATTGTCTCGGTAGTTCTTTATGGCTAGGCATTATAGCAGCTACTCTTATGAATAGCTATTGGACAGTACTACAACGTGAGGGTAAAGAATTTCTGGGGTAAGCATTCTTAAAGGCCGAATTTTTCGTCCGTAACACGGAAAAAAAGTCAAATTTGATAAGATATGCACTGGGGTCACCTCACTTGTTCAAATCCATTGCCCCGGCAGTTCTGTATGGCTAGGGATTATACACTCGGCTCTAATAAACAGCTATTGGGTAGTACTACAACGAGGGGGCAAAGAATTTTTGGGGTAAGCATTCATAAAGGACGAAAATTGCGTCCGAAATACGGAAATAAGCCTATATTCGATAAAATACGCATTGGGGGCGTCCACTTTCCGACCCATTGTCTCGGTAGTTCTTTATGGCTAGGCATTATAGCAGCTACTCTTATGAATAGCTATTGGACAGTACTACAACGTGAGGGTAAAGAATTTCTGGGGTAAGCATTCTTAAAGGCCGAATTTTTCGTCCGTAACACGGAAAAAAAGTCAAATTTGATAAGATATGCACTGGGGTCACCTCACTTGTTCAAATCCATTGCCCCGGCAGTTCTGTATGGCTAGGGATTATACACTCGGCTCTAATAAACAGCTATTGGGTAGTACTACAACGAGGGGGCAAAGAATTTTTGGGGTAAGCATTCATAAAGGACGAAAATTGCGTCCGAAATACGGAAATAAGCCTATATTCGATAAAATACGCATTGGGGGCGTCCACTTTCCGACCCATTGTCTCGGTAGTTCTTTATGGCTAGGCATTATAGCAGCTACTCTTATGAATAGCTATTGGACAGTACTACAACGTGAGGGTAAAGAATTTCTGGGGTAAGCATTCTTAAAGGCCGAATTTTTCGTCCGTAACACGGAAAAAAAGTCAAATTTGATAAGATATGCACTGGGGTCACCTCACTTGTTCAAATCCATTGCCCCGGCAGTTCTGTATGGCTAGGGATTATACACTCGGCTCTAATAAACAGCTATTGGGTAGTACTACAACGAGGGGGCAAAGAATTTTTGGGGTAAGCATTCATAAAGGACGAAAATTGCGTCCGAAATACGGAAATAAGCCTATATTCGATAAAATACGCATTGGGGGCGTCCACTTTCCGACCCATTGTCTCGGTAGTTCTTTATGGCTAGGCATTATAGCAGCTACTCTTATGAATAGCTATTGGACAGTACTACAACGTGAGGGTAAAGAATTTCTGGGGTAAGCATTCTTAAAGGCCGAATTTTTCGTCCGTAACACGGAAAAAAAGTCAAATTTGATAAGATATGCACTGGGGTCACCTCACTTGTTCAAATCCATTGCCCCGGCAGTTCTGTATGGCTAGGGATTATACACTCGGCTCTAATAAACAGCTATTGGGTAGTACTACAACGAGGGGGCAAAGAATTTTTGGGGTAAGCATTCATAAAGGACGAAAATTGCGTCCGAAATACGGAAATAAGCCTATATTCGATAAAATACGCATTGGGGGCGTCCACTTTCCGACCCATTGTCTCGGTAGTTCTTTATGGCTAGGCATTATAGCAGCTACTCTTATGAATAGCTATTGGACAGTACTACAACGTGAGGGTAAAGAATTTCTGGGGTAAGCATTCTTAAAGGCCGAATTTTTCGTCCGTAACACGGAAAAAAAGTCAAATTTGATAAGATATGCACTGGGGTCACCTCACTTGTTCAAATCCATTGCCCCGGCAGTTCTGTATGGCTAGGGATTATACACTCGGCTCTAATAAACAGCTATTGGGTAGTACTACAACGAGGGGGCAAAGAATTTTTGGGGTAAGCATTCATAAAGGACGAAAATTGCGTCCGAAATACGGAAATAAGCCTATATTCGATAAAATACGCATTGGGGGCGTCCACTTTCCGACCCATTGTCTCGGTAGTTCTTTATGGCTAGGCATTATAGCAGCTACTCTTATGAATAGCTATTGGACAGTACTACAACGTGAGGGTAAAGAATTTCTGGGGTAAGCATTCTTAAAGGCCGAATTTTTCGTCCGTAACACGGAAAAAAAGTCAAATTTGATAAGATATGCACTGGGGTCACCTCACTTGTTCAAATCCATTGCCCCGGCAGTTCTGTATGGCTAGGGATTATACACTCGGCTCTAATAAACAGCTATTGGGTAGTACTACAACGAGGGGGCAAAGAATTTTTGGGGTAAGCATTCATAAAGGACGAAAATTGCGTCCGAAATACGGAAATAAGCCTATATTCGATAAAATACGCATTGGGGGCGTCCACTTTCCGACCCATTGTCTCGGTAGTTCTTTATGGCTAGGCATTATAGCAGCTACTCTTATGAATAGCTATTGGACAGTACTACAACGTGAGGGTAAAGAATTTCTGGGGTAAGCATTCTTAAAGGCCGAATTTTTCGTCCGTAACACGGAAAAAAAGTCAAATTTGATAAGATATGCACTGGGGTCACCTCACTTGTTCAAATCCATTGCCCCGGCAGTTCTGTATGGCTAGGGATTATACACTCGGCTCTAATAAACAGCTATTGGGTAGTACTACAACGAGGGGGCAAAGAATTTTTGGGGTAAGCATTCATAAAGGACGAAAATTGCGTCCGAAATACGGAAATAAGCCTATATTCGATAAAATACGCATTGGGGGCGTCCACTTTCCGACCCATTGTCTCGGTAGTTCTTTATGGCTAGGCATTATAGCAGCTACTCTTATGAATAGCTATTGGACAGTACTACAACGTGAGGGTAAAGAATTTCTGGGGTAAGCATTCTTAAAGGCCGAATTTTTCGTCCGTAACACGGAAAAAAAGTCAAATTTGATAAGATATGCACTGGGGTCACCTCACTTGTTCAAATCCATTGCCCCGGCAGTTCTGTATGGCTAGGGATTATACACTCGGCTCTAATAAACAGCTATTGGGTAGTACTACAACGAGGGGGCAAAGAATTTTTGGGGTAAGCATTCATAAAGGACGAAAATTGCGTCCGAAATACGGAAATAAGCCTATATTCGATAAAATACGCATTGGGGGCGTCCACTTTCCGACCCATTGTCTCGGTAGTTCTTTATGGCTAGGCATTATAGCAGCTACTCTTATGAATAGCTATTGGACAGTACTACAACGTGAGGGTAAAGAATTTCTGGGGTAAGCATTCTTAAAGGCCGAATTTTTCGTCCGTAACACGGAAAAAAAGTCAAATTTGATAAGATATGCACTGGGGTCACCTCACTTGTTCAAATCCATTGCCCCGGCAGTTCTGTATGGCTAGGGATTATACACTCGGCTCTAATAAACAGCTATTGGGTAGTACTACAACGAGGGGGCAAAGAATTTTTGGGGTAAGCATTCATAAAGGACGAAAATTGCGTCCGAAATACGGAAATAAGCCTATATTCGATAAAATACGCATTGGGGGCGTCCACTTTCCGACCCATTGTCTCGGTAGTTCTTTATGGCTAGGCATTATAGCAGCTACTCTTATGAATAGCTATTGGACAGTACTACAACGTGAGGGTAAAGAATTTCTGGGGTAAGCATTCTTAAAGGCCGAATTTTTCGTCCGTAACACGGAAAAAAAGTCAAATTTGATAAGATATGCACTGGGGTCACCTCACTTGTTCAAATCCATTGCCCCGGCAGTTCTGTATGGCTAGGGATTATACACTCGGCTCTAATAAACAGCTATTGGGTAGTACTACAACGAGGGGGCAAAGAATTTTTGGGGTAAGCATTCATAAAGGACGAAAATTGCGTCCGAAATACGGAAATAAGCCTATATTCGATAAAATACGCATTGGGGGCGTCCACTTTCCGACCCATTGTCTCGGTAGTTCTTTATGGCTAGGCATTATAGCAGCTACTCTTATGAATAGCTATTGGACAGTACTACAACGTGAGGGTAAAGAATTTCTGGGGTAAGCATTCTTAAAGGCCGAATTTTTCGTCCGTAACACGGAAAAAAAGTCAAATTTGATAAGATATGCACTGGGGTCACCTCACTTGTTCAAATCCATTGCCCCGGCAGTTCTGTATGGCTAGGGATTATACACTCGGCTCTAATAAACAGCTATTGGGTAGTACTACAACGAGGGGGCAAAGAATTTTTGGGGTAAGCATTCATAAAGGACGAAAATTGCGTCCGAAATACGGAAATAAGCCTATATTCGATAAAATACGCATTGGGGGCGTCCACTTTCCGACCCATTGTCTCGGTAGTTCTTTATGGCTAGGCATTATAGCAGCTACTCTTATGAATAGCTATTGGACAGTACTACAACGTGAGGGTAAAGAATTTCTGGGGTAAGCATTCTTAAAGGCCGAATTTTTCGTCCGTAACACGGAAAAAAAGTCAAATTTGATAAGATATGCACTGGGGTCACCTCACTTGTTCAAATCCATTGCCCCGGCAGTTCTGTATGGCTAGGGATTATACACTCGGCTCTAATAAACAGCTATTGGGTAGTACTACAACGAGGGGGCAAAGAATTTTTGGGGTAAGCATTCATAAAGGACGAAAATTGCGTCCGAAATACGGAAATAAGCCTATATTCGATAAAATACGCATTGGGGGCGTCCACTTTCCGACCCATTGTCTCGGTAGTTCTTTATGGCTAGGCATTATAGCAGCTACTCTTATGAATAGCTATTGGACAGTACTACAACGTGAGGGTAAAGAATTTCTGGGGTAAGCATTCTTAAAGGCCGAATTTTTCGTCCGTAACACGGAAAAAAAGTCAAATTTGATAAGATATGCACTGGGGTCACCTCACTTGTTCAAATCCATTGCCCCGGCAGTTCTGTATGGCTAGGGATTATACACTCGGCTCTAATAAACAGCTATTGGGTAGTACTACAACGAGGGGGCAAAGAATTTTTGGGGTAAGCATTCATAAAGGACGAAAATTGCGTCCGAAATACGGAAATAAGCCTATATTCGATAAAATACGCATTGGGGGCGTCCACTTTCCGACCCATTGTCTCGGTAGTTCTTTATGGCTAGGCATTATAGCAGCTACTCTTATGAATAGCTATTGGACAGTACTACAACGTGAGGGTAAAGAATTTCTGGGGTAAGCATTCTTAAAGGCCGAATTTTTCGTCCGTAACACGGAAAAAAAGTCAAATTTGATAAGATATGCACTGGGGTCACCTCACTTGTTCAAATCCATTGCCCCGGCAGTTCTGTATGGCTAGGGATTATACACTCGGCTCTAATAAACAGCTATTGGGTAGTACTACAACGAGGGGGCAAAGAATTTTTGGGGTAAGCATTCATAAAGGACGAAAATTGCGTCCGAAATACGGAAATAAGCCTATATTCGATAAAATACGCATTGGGGGCGTCCACTTTCCGACCCATTGTCTCGGTAGTTCTTTATGGCTAGGCATTATAGCAGCTACTCTTATGAATAGCTATTGGACAGTACTACAACGTGAGGGTAAAGAATTTCTGGGGTAAGCATTCTTAAAGGCCGAATTTTTCGTCCGTAACACGGAAAAAAAGTCAAATTTGATAAGATATGCACTGGGGTCACCTCACTTGTTCAAATCCATTGCCCCGGCAGTTCTGTATGGCTAGGGATTATACACTCGGCTCTAATAAACAGCTATTGGGTAGTACTACAACGAGGGGGCAAAGAATTTTTGGGGTAAGCATTCATAAAGGACGAAAATTGCGTCCGAAATACGGAAATAAGCCTATATTCGATAAAATACGCATTGGGGGCGTCCACTTTCCGACCCATTGTCTCGGTAGTTCTTTATGGCTAGGCATTATAGCAGCTACTCTTATGAATAGCTATTGGACAGTACTACAACGTGAGGGTAAAGAATTTCTGGGGTAAGCATTCTTAAAGGCCGAATTTTTCGTCCGTAACACGGAAAAAAAGTCAAATTTGATAAGATATGCACTGGGGTCACCTCACTTGTTCAATATCCATTGCCCCGGCAGTTCTGTATGGCTAGGGATTATACACTCGGCTCTAATAAACAGCTATTGGGTAGTACTACAACGAGGGGGCAAAGAATTTTTGGGGTAAGCATTCATAAAGGACGAAAATTGCGTCCGAAATACGGAAATAAGCCTATATTCGATAAAATACGCATTGGGGGCGTCCACTTTCCGACCCATTGTCTCGGTAGTTCTTTATGGCTAGGCATTATAGCAGCTACTCTTATGAATAGCTATTGGACAGTACTACAACGTGAGGGTAAAGAATTTCTGGGGTAAGCATTCTTAAAGGCCGAATTTTTCGTCCGTAACACGGAAAAAAAGTCAAATTTGATAAGATATGCACTGGGGTCACCTCACTTGTTCAAATCCATTGCCCCGGCAGTTCTGTATGGCTAGGGATTATACACTCGGCTCTAATAAACAGCTATTGGGTAGTACTACAACGAGGGGGCAAAGAATTTTTGGGGTAAGCATTCATAAAGGACGAAAATTGCGTCCGAAATACGGAAATAAGCCTATATTCGATAAAATACGCATTGGGGGCGTCCACTTTCCGACCCATTGTCTCGGTAGTTCTTTATGGCTAGGCATTATAGCAGCTACTCTTATGAATAGCTATTGGACAGTACTACAACGTGAGGGTAAAGAATTTCTGGGGTAAGCATTCTTAAAGGCCGAATTTTTCGTCCGTAACACGGAAAAAAAGTCAAATTTGATAAGATATGCACTGGGGTCACCTCACTTGTTCAAATCCATTGCCCCGGCAGTTCTGTATGGCTAGGGATTATACACTCGGCTCTAATAAACAGCTATTGGGTAGTACTACAACGAGGGGGCAAAGAATTTTTGGGGTAAGCATTCATAAAGGACGAAAATTGCGTCCGAAATACGGAAATAAGCCTATATTCGATAAAATACGCATTGGGGGCGTCCACTTTCCGACCCATTGTCTCGGTAGTTCTTTATGGCTAGGCATTATAGCAGCTACTCTTATGAATAGCTATTGGACAGTACTACAACGTGAGGGTAAAGAATTTCTGGGGTAAGCATTCTTAAAGGCCGAATTTTTCGTCCGTAACACGGAAAAAAAGTCAAATTTGATAAGATATGCACTGGGGTCACCTCACTTGTTCAAATCCATTGCCCCGGCAGTTCTGTATGGCTAGGGATTATACACTCGGCTCTAATAAACAGCTATTGGGTAGTACTACAACGAGGGGGCAAAGAATTTTTGGGGTAAGCATTCATAAAGGACGAAAATTGCGTCCGAAATACGGAAATAAGCCTATATTCGATAAAATACGCATTGGGGGCGTCCACTTTCCGACCCATTGTCTCGGTAGTTCTTTATGGCTAGGCATTATAGCAGCTACTCTTATGAATAGCTATTGGACAGTACTACAACGTGAGGTAAAGAATTTCTGGGGTAAGCATTCTTAAAGGCCGAATTTTTCGTCCGTAACACGGAAAAAAAGTCAAATTTGATAAGATATGCACTGGGTCACCTCACTTGTTCAAATCCATTGCCCCGGCAGTTCTGTATGGCTAGGGATTATACACTCGGCTCTAATAAACAGCTATTGGGTAGTACTACAACGAGGGGGCAAAGAATTTTGGGGTAAGCATTCATAAAGGACGAAAATTGCGTCCGAAATACGGAAATAAGCCTATATTCGATAAAATACGCATTGGGGGCGTCCACTTTCCGACCCATTGTCTCGGTAGTTCTTTATGGCTAGGCATTATAGCAGCTACTCTTATGAATAGCTATTGGACAGTACTACAACGTGAGGGTAAAGAATTTCTGGGGTAAGCATTCTTAAAGGCCGAATTTTTCGTCCGTAACACGGAAAAAAAGTCAAATTTGATAAGATATGCACTGGGGTCACCTCACTTGTTCAAATCCATTGCCCCGGCAGTTCTGTATGGCTAGGGATTATACACTCGGCTCTAATAAACAGCTATTGGGTAGTACTACAACGAGGGGGCAAAGAATTTTTGGGGTAAGCATTCATAAAGGGACGAAAATTGCGTCCGAAATACGGAAATAAGCCTATATTCGATAAAATACGCATTGGGGGCGTCCACTTTCCGACCCATTGTCTCGGTAGTTCTTTATGGCTAGGCATTATAGCAGCTACTCTTATGAATAGCTATTGGACAGTACTACAACGTGAGGGTAAAGAATTTCTGGGGTAAGCATTCTTAAAGGCCGAATTTTCGTCCGTAACACGGAAAAAAGTCAAATTTGATAAGATATGCACTGGGGTCACCTCACTTGTTCAAATCCATTGCCCGGCAGTTCTGTATGGCTAGGGATTATACACTCGGCTCTAATAAACAGCTATTGTGGTAGTACTACAACGAGGGGGCAAAGAATTTTTGGGGTAAGCATTCATAAAGGACGAAAATTGCGTCCGAAATACGGAAATAAGCCTATATTCGATAAAATACGCATTGGGGGCGTCCACTTTCCGACCCATTGTCTCGGTAGTTCTTTATGGCTAGGCATTATAGCAGCTACTCTTATGAATAGCTATTGGACAGTACTACAACGTGAGGGTAAAGAATTTCTGGGGTAAGCATTCTTAAAGGCCGAATTTTTCGTCCGTAACACGGAAAAAAAGTCAAATTTGATAAGATATGCACTGGGGGTCACCTCACTTGTTCAAATCCATTGCCCCGGCAGTTCTGTATGGCTAGGGATTATACACTCGGCTCTAATAAACAGCTATTGGGTAGTACTACAACGAGGGGGCAAAGAATTTTTGGGGTAAGCATTCATAAAGGACGAAAATTGCGTCCGAAATACGGAAATAAGCCTATATTCGATAAAATACGCATTGGGGGCGTCCACTTTCCGAACCCATTGTCTCGGTAGTTCTTTATGGCTAGGCATTATAGCAGCTACTCTTATGAATAGCTATTGGACAGTACTACAACGTGAGGGTAAAGAATTTCTGGGGTAAGCATTCTTAAAGCCGAATTTTTCGTCCGTAACACGGAAAAAAAGTCAAATTTGATAAGATATGCACTGGGTCACCTCACTTGTTCAAATCCATTGCCCCGGCAGTTCTGTATGGCTAGGGATTATACACTCGGCTCTAATAAACAGCTATTGGGTAGTACTACAACGAGGGGGCAAAGAATTTTTGGGGTAAGCATTCATAAGGACGAAAATTGCGTCCGAAATACGGAAATAAGCCTATATTCGATAAAATACGCATTGGGGGCGTCCACTTTCCGACCCATTGTCTCGGTAGTTCTTTATGGCTAGGCATTATAGCAGCTACTCTTATGAATAGCTATTGGACAGTACTACAACGTGAGGGTAAGAATTTCTGGGGTAAGCATTCTTAAAGGCCGAATTTTTCGTCCGTAACACGGAAAAAAAGTCAAATTTGATAAGATATGCACTGGGGTCACCTCACTTGTTCAAATCCATTGCCCCGGCAGTTCTGTATGGCTAGGGATTATACACTCGGCTCTAATAAACAGCTATTGGGTAGTACTACAACGAGGGGGCAAAGAATTTTTGGGTAAGCATTCATAAAGGACGAAAATTGCGTCCGAAATACGGAAATAAGCCTATATTCGATAAAATACGCATTGGGGGCGTCCACTTTCCGACCCATTGTCTCGGTAGTTCTTTATGGCTAGGCATTATAGCAGCTACTCTTATGAATAGCTATTGGACAGTACTACAACGTGAGGGTAAAGAATTTCTGGGTAAGCATTCTTAAAGGCCGAATTTTTCGTCCGTAACACGGAAAAAAAGTCAAATTTGATAAGATATGCACTGGGGTCACCTCACTTGTTCAAATCCATTGCCCGGCAGTTCTGTATGGCTAGGGATTATACACTCGGCTCTAATAAACAGCTATTGGGTAGTACTACAACGAGGGGGCAAAGAATTTTTGGGGTAAGCATTCATAAAGGACGAAAATTGCGTCCGAAATACGGAAATAAGCCTATATTCGATAAAATACGCATTGGGGGCGTCCACTTTCCGACCCATTGTCTCGGTAGTTCTTTATGGCTAGGCATTATAGCAGCTACTCTTATGAATAGCTATTGGACAGTACTACAACGTGAGGGTAAAGAATTTCTGGGGTAAGCATTCTTAAAGGCCGAATTTTTCGTCCGTAACACGAAAAAAAGTCAAATTTGATAAGATATGCACTGGGGTCACCTCACTTGTTCAAATCCATTGCCCCGGCAGTTCTGTATGGCTAGGGATTATACACTCGGCTCTAATAAACAGCTATTGGGTAGTACTACAACGAGGGGGCAAAGAATTTTTGGGGTAAGCATTCATAAAGGACGAAAATTGCGTCCGAAATACGGAAATAAGCCTATATTCGATAAAATACGCATTGGGGGCGTCCACTTTCCGACCCATTGTCTCGGTAGTTCTTTATGGCTAGGCATTATAGCAGCTACTCTTATGAATAGCTATTGGACAGTACTACAACGTGAGGGTAAAGAATTTCTGGGGTAAGCATTCTTAAAGCCGAATTTTTCGTCCGTAACACGGAAAAAAAGTCAAATTTGATAAGATATGCACTGGGGTCACCTCACTTGTTCAAATCCATTGCCCCGGCAGTTCTGTATGGCTAGGGATTATACACTCGGCTCTAATAAACAGCTATTGGGTAGTACTACAACGAGGGGGCAAAGAATTTTTGGGGTAAGCATTCATAAAGGACGAAAATTGCGTCCGAAATACGGAAATAAGCCTATATTCGATAAAATACGCATTGGGGGCGTCCACTTTCCGACCCATTGTCTCGGTAGTTCTTTATGGCTAGGCATTATAGCAGCTACTCTTATGAATAGCTATTGGACAGTACTACAACGTGAGGGTAAAGAATTTCTGGGGTAAGCATTCTTAAAGGCCGAATTTTTCGTCCGTAACACGGAAAAAAAGTCAAATTTGATAAGATATGCACTGGGGTCACCTCACTTGTTCAAATCCATTGCCCCGGCAGTTCTGTATGGCTAGGGATTATACACTCGGCTCTAATAACAGCTATTGGGTAGTACTACAACGAGGGGGCAAAGAATTTTTGGGGTAAGCATTCATAAAGGACGAAAATTGCGTCCGAAATACGGAAATAAGCCTATATTCGATAAAATACGCATTGGGGCGTCCACTTTCCGACCATTGTCTCGGTAGTTCTTTATGGCTAGGCATTATAGCAGCTACTCTTATGAATAGCTATTGGACAGTACTACAACGTGAGGGTAAAGAATTTCTGGGGTAAGCATTCTTAAAGGCCGAATTTTTCGTCCGTAACACGGAAAAAAAGTCAAATTTGATAGATATGCACTGGGGTCACCTCACTTGTTCAAATCCATTGCCCCGGCAGTTCTGTATGGCTAGGGATTATACACTCGGCTCTAATAAACAGCTATTGGGTAGTACTACAACGAGGGGGCAAAGAATTTTTGGGGTAAGCATTCATAAAGGACGAAAATTGCGTCCGAAATACGGAAATAAGCCTATATTCGATAAAATACGCATTGGGGGCGTCCACTTTCCGACCCATTGTCTCGGTAGTTCTTTATGGCTAGGCATTATAGCAGCTACTCTTATGAATAGCTATTGGACAGTACTACAACGTGAGGGTAAAGAATTTCTGGGTAAGCATTCTTAAAGGCCGAATTTTTCGTCCGTAACACGGAAAAAAAGTCAAATTTGATAAGATATGCACTGGGGTCACCTCACTTGTTCAAATCCATTGCCCCGGCAGTTCTGTATGGCTAGGGATTATACACTCGGCTCTAATAAACAGCTATTGGGTAGTACTACAACGAGGGGCAAAGAATTTTTGGGGTAAGCATTCATAAAGGACGAAAATTGCGTCCGAAATACGGAAATAAGCCTATATTCGATAAAATACGCATTGGGGGCGTCCACTTTCCGACCCATTGTCTCGGTAGTTCTTTATGGCTAGGCATTATAGCAGCTACTCTTATGAATAGCTATTGGACAGTACTACAACGTGAGGGTAAAGAATTTCTGGGGTAAGCATTCTTAAAGGCCGAATTTTCGTCCGTAACACGGAAAAAAAGTCAAATTTGATAAGATATGCACTGGGGTCACCTCACTTGTTCAAATCCATTGCCCCGGCAGTTCTGTATGGCTAGGGATTATACACTCGGCTCTAATAAACAGCTATTGGGTAGTACTACAACGAGGGGGCAAAGAATTTTTGGGGTAAGCATTCATAAAGGACGAAAATTGCGTCCGAAATACGGAAATAAGCCTATATTCGATAAAATACGCATTGGGGGCGTCCACTTTCCGACCCATTGTCTCGGTAGTTCTTTATGGCTAGGCATTATAGCAGCTACTCTTATGAATAGCTATTGGACAGTACTACAACGTGAGGGTAAAGAATTTCTGGGGTAAGCATTCTTAAAGGCCGAATTTTTCGTCCGTAACACGGAAAAAAAGTCAAATTTGATAAGATATGCACTGGGGTCACCTCACTTGTTCAAATCCATTGCCCCGGCAGTTCTGTATGGCTAGGGATTATACACTCGGCTCTAATAAACAGCTATTGGGTAGTACTACAACGAGGGGGCAAAGAATTTTTGGGGTAAGCATTCATAAAGGACGAAAATTGCGTCCGAAATACGGAAATAAGCCTATATTCGATAAAATACGCATTGGGGGCGTCCACTTTCCGACCCATTGTCTCGGTAGTTCTTTATGGCTAGGCATTATAGCAGCTACTCTTATGAATAGCTATTGGACAGTACTACAACGTGAGGGTAAAGAATTTCTGGGGTAAGCATTCTTAAAGGCCGAATTTTTCGTCCGTAACACGGAAAAAAAGTCAAATTTGATAAGATATGCACTGGGGTCACCTCACTTGTTCAAATCCATTGCCCCGGCAGTTCTGTATGGCTAGGGATTATACACTCGGCTCTAATAAACAGCTATTGGGTAGTACTACAACGAGGGGGCAAAGAATTTTTGGGGTAAGCATTCATAAAGGACGAAAATTGCGTCCGAAATACGGAAATAAGCCTATATTCGATAAAATACGCATTGGGGGCGTCCACTTTCCGACCCATTGTCTCGTAGTTCTTTATGGCTAGGCATTATAGCAGCTACTCTTATGAATAGCTATTGGACAGTACTACAACGTGAGGGTAAAGAATTTCTGGGTAAGCATTCTTAAAGGCCGAATTTTTCGTCCGTAACACGGAAAAAAAGTCAAATTTGATAAGATATGCACTGGGGTCACCTCACTTGTTCAAATCCATTGCCCCGGCAGTTCTGTATGGCTAGGGATTATACACTCGGCTCTAATAAACAGCTATTGGGTAGTACTACAACGAGGGGGCAAAGAATTTTTGGGGTAAGCATTCATAAAGGACGAAATTGCGTCCGAAATACGGAAATAAGCCTATATTCGATAAAATACGCATTGGGGGCGTCCACTTTCCGACCCATTGTCTCGGTAGTTCTTTATGGCTAGGCATTATAGCAGCTACTCTTATGAATAGCTATTGGACAGTACTACAACGTGAGGGTAAAGAATTTCTGGGGTAAGCATTCTTAAAGGCCGAATTTTTCGTCCGTAACACGGAAAAAAAGTCAAATTTGATAAGATATGCACTGGGGTCACCTCACTTGTTCAAATCCATTGCCCCCGGCAGTTCTGTATGGCTAGGGATTATACACTCGGCTCTAATAAACAGCTATTGGGTAGTACTACAACGAGGGGGCAAAGAATTTTTGGGGTAAGCATTCATAAAGGACGAAAATTGCGTCCGAAATACGGAAATAAGCCTATATTCGATAAAATACGCATTGGGGGCGTCCACTTTCCGACCCATTGTCTCGGTAGTTCTTTATGGCTAGGCATTATAGCAGCTACTCTTATGAATAGCTATTGGACAGTACTACAACGTGAGGGTAAAGAATTTCTGGGGTAAGCATTCTTAAAGGCCGAATTTTTCGTCCGTAACACGGAAAAAAAGTCAAATTTGATAAGATATGCACTGGGGTCACCTCACTTGTTCAAATCCATTGCCCGGCAGTTCTGTATGGCTAGGGATTATACACTCGGCTCTAATAAACAGCTATTGGGTAGTACTACAACGAGGGGGCAAAGAATTTTTGGGGTAAGCATTCATAAAGGACGAAAATTGCGTCCGAAATACGGAAATAAGCCTATATTCGATAAAATACGCATTGGGGGCGTCCACTTTCCGACCCATTGTCTCGGTAGTTCTTTATGGCTAGGCATTATAGCAGCTACTCTTATGAATAGCTATTGGACAGTACTACAACGTGAGGGTAAAGAATTTCTGGGGTAAGCATTCTTAAAGGCCGAATTTTTCGTCCGTAACACGGAAAAAAAGTCAAATTTGATAAGATATGCACTGGGGTCACCTCACTTGTTCAAATCCATTGCCCCGGCAGTTCTGTATGGCTAGGGATTATACACTCGGCTCTAATAAACAGCTATTGGGTAGTACTACAACGAGGGGGCAAAGAATTTTTGGGGTAAGCATTCATAAAGGACGAAAATTGCGTCCGAAATACGGAAATAAGCCTATATTCGATAAAATACGCATTGGGGGCGTCCACTTTCCGACCCATTGTCTCGGTAGTTCTTTATGGCTAGGCATTATAGCAGCTACTCTTATGAATAGCTATTGGACAGTACTACAACGTGAGGGTAAAGAATTTCTGGGGTAAGCATTCTTAAAGGCCGAATTTTTCGTCCGTAACACGGAAAAAAAGTCAAATTTGATAAGATATGCACTGGGGTCACCTCACTTGTTCAAATCCATTGCCCCGGCAGTTCTGTATGGCTAGGGATTATACACTCGGCTCTAATAAACAGCTATTGGGTAGTACTACAACGAGGGGGCAAAGAATTTTTGGGGTAAGCATTCATAAAGGACGAAAATTGCGTCCGAAATACGGAAATAAGCCTATATTCGATAAAATACGCATTGGGGGCGTCCACTTTCCGACCCATTGTCTCGGTAGTTCTTTATGGCTAGGCATTATAGCAGCTACTCTTATGAATAGCTATTGGACAGTACTACAACGTGAGGGTAAAGAATTTCTGGGGTAAGCATTCTTAAAGGCCGAATTTTTCGTCCGTAACACGGAAAAAAAGTCAAATTTGATAAGATATGCACTGGGGTCACCTCACTTGTTCAAATCCATTGCCCCGGCAGTTCTGTATGGCTAGGGATTATACACTCGGCTCTAATAAACAGCTATTGGGTAGTACTACAACGAGGGGGCAAAGAATTTTTGGGGTAAGCATTCATAAAGGACGAAAATTGCGTCCGAAATACGGAAATAAGCCTATATTCGATAAAATACGCATTGGGGGCGTCCACTTTCCGACCCATTGTCTCGGTAGTTCTTTATGGCTAGGCATTATAGCAGCTACTCTTATGAATAGCTATTGGACAGTACTACAACGTGAGGGTAAAGAATTTCTGGGGTAAGCATTCTTAAAGGCCGAATTTTTCGTCCGTAACACGGAAAAAAAGTCAAATTTGATAAGATATGCACTGGGGTCACCTCACTTGTTCAAATCCATTGCCCCGGCAGTTCTGTATGGCTAGGGATTATACACTCGGCTCTAATAAACAGCTATTGGGTAGTACTACAACGAGGGGGCAAAGAATTTTTGGGGTAAGCATTCATAAAGGACGAAAATTGCGTCCGAAATACGGAAATAAGCCTATATTCGATAAAATACGCATTGGGGGCGTCCACTTTCCGACCCATTGTCTCGGTAGTTCTTTATGGCTAGGCATTATAGCAGCTACTCTTATGAATAGCTATTGGACAGTACTACAACGTGAGGGTAAAGAATTTCTGGGGTAAGCATTCTTAAAGGCCGAATTTTTCGTCCGTAACACGGAAAAAAAGTCAAATTTGATAAGATATGCACTGGGGTCACCTCACTTGTTCAAATCCATTGCCCCGGCAGTTCTGTATGGCTAGGGATTATACACTCGGCTCTAATAAACAGCTATTGGGTAGTACTACAACGAGGGGGCAAAGAATTTTTGGGGTAAGCATTCATAAAGGACGAAAATTGCGTCCGAAATACGGAAATAAGCCTATATTCGATAAAATACGCATTGGGGGCGTCCACTTTCCGACCCATTGTCTCGGTAGTTCTTTATGGCTAGGCATTATAGCAGCTACTCTTATGAATAGCTATTGGACAGTACTACAACGTGAGGGTAAAGAATTTCTGGGGTAAGCATTCTTAAAGGCCGAATTTTTCGTCCGTAACACGGAAAAAAAGTCAAATTTGATAAGATATGCACTGGGGTCACCTCACTTGTTCAAATCCATTGCCCCGGCAGTTCTGTATGGCTAGGGATTATACACTCGGCTCTAATAAACAGCTATTGGGTAGTACTACAACGAGGGGGCAAAGAATTTTTGGGGTAAGCATTCATAAAGGACGAAAATTGCGTCCGAAATACGGAAATAAGCCTATATTCGATAAAATACGCATTGGGGGCGTCCACTTTCCGACCCATTGTCTCGGTAGTTCTTTATGGCTAGGCATTATAGCAGCTACTCTTATGAATAGCTATTGGACAGTACTACAACGTGAGGGTAAAGAATTTCTGGGGTAAGCATTCTTAAAGGCCGAATTTTTCGTCCGTAACACGGAAAAAAAGTCAAATTTGATAAGATATGCACTGGGGTCACCTCACTTGTTCAAATCCATTGCCCCGGCAGTTCTGTATGGCTAGGGATTATACACTCGGCTCTAATAAACAGCTATTGGGTAGTACTACAACGAGGGGGCAAAGAATTTTTGGGGTAAGCATTCATAAAGGACGAAAATTGCGTCCGAAATACGGAAATAAGCCTATATTCGATAAAATACGCATTGGGGGCGTCCACTTTCCGACCCATTGTCTCGGTAGTTCTTTATGGCTAGGCATTATAGCAGCTACTCTTATGAATAGCTATTGGACAGTACTACAACGTGAGGGTAAAGAATTTCTGGGGTAAGCATTCTTAAAGGCCGAATTTTTCGTCCGTAACACGGAAAAAAAGTCAAATTTGATAAGATATGCACTGGGGTCACCTCACTTGTTCAAATCCATTGCCCCGGCAGTTCTGTATGGCTAGGGATTATACACTCGGCTCTAATAAACAGCTATTGGGTAGTACTACAACGAGGGGGCAAAGAATTTTTGGGGTAAGCATTCATAAAGGACGAAAATTGCGTCCGAAATACGGAAATAAGCCTATATTCGATAAAATACGCATTGGGGGCGTCCACTTTCCGACCCATTGTCTCGGTAGTTCTTTATGGCTAGGCATTATAGCAGCTACTCTTATGAATAGCTATTGGACAGTACTACAACGTGAGGGTAAAGAATTTCTGGGGTATGCATTCTTAAAGGCCGAATTTTTCGTCCGTAACACGGAAAAAAAGTCAAATTTGATAAGATATGCACTGGGGTCACCTCACTTGTTCAAATCCATTGCCCCGGCAGTTCTGTATGGCTAGGGATTATACACTCGGCTCTAATAAACAGCTATTGGGTAGTACTACAACGAGGGGGCAAAGAATTTTTGGGGTAAGCATTCATAAAGGACGAAAATTGCGTCCGAAATACGGAAATAAGCCTATATTCGATAAAATACGCATTGGGGGCGTCCACTTTCCGACCCATTGTCTCGGTAGTTCTTTATGGCTAGGCATTATAGCAGCTACTCTTATGAATAGCTATTGGACAGTACTACAACGTGAGGGTAAAGAATTTCTGGGGTAAGCATTCTTAAAGGCCGAATTTTTCGTCCGTAACACGGAAAAAAAGTCAAATTTGATAAGATATGCACTGGGGTCACCTCACTTGTTCAAATCCATTGCCCCGGCAGTTCTGTATGGCTAGGGATTATACACTCGGCTCTAATAAACAGCTATTGGGTAGTACTACAACGAGGGGGCAAAGAATTTTTGGGGTAAGCATTCATAAAGGACGAAAATTGCGTCCGAAATACGGAAATAAGCCTATATTCGATAAAATACGCATTGGGGGCGTCCACTTTCCGACCCATTGTCTCGGTAGTTCTTTATGGCTAGGCATTATAGCAGCTACTCTTATGAATAGCTATTGGACAGTACTACAACGTGAGGGTAAAGAATTTCTGGGGTAAGCATTCTTAAAGGCCGAATTTTTCGTCCGTAACACGGAAAAAAAGTCAAATTTGATAAGATATGCACTGGGGTCACCTCACTTGTTCAAATCCATTGCCCCGGCAGTTCTGTATGGCTAGGGATTATACACTCGGCTCTAATAAACAGCTATTGGGTAGTACTACAACGAGGGGGCAAAGAATTTTTGGGGTAAGCATTCATAAAGGACGAAAATTGCGTCCGAAATACGGAAATAAGCCTATATTCGATAAAATACGCATTGGGGGCGTCCACTTTCCGACCCATTGTCTCGGTAGTTCTTTATGGCTAGGCATTATAGCAGCTACTCTTATGAATAGCTATTGGACAGTACTACAACGTGAGGGTAAAGAATTTCTGGGGTAAGCATTCTTAAAGGCCGAATTTTTCGTCCGTAACACGGAAAAAAAGTCAAATTTGATAAGATATGCACTGGGGTCACCTCACTTGTTCAAATCCATTGCCCCGGCAGTTCTGTATGGCTAGGGATTATACACTCGGCTCTAATAAACAGCTATTGGGTAGTACTACAACGAGGGGGCAAAGAATTTTTGGGGTAAGCATTCATAAAGGACGAAAATTGCGTCCGAAATACGGAAATAAGCCTATATTCGATAAAATACGCATTGGGGGCGTCCACTTTCCGACCCATTGTCTCGGTAGTTCTTTATGGCTAGGCATTATAGCAGCTACTCTTATGAATAGCTATTGGACAGTACTACAACGTGAGGGTAAAGAATTTCTGGGGTAAGCATTCTTAAAGGCCGAATTTTTCGTCCGTAACACGGAAAAAAAGTCAAATTTGATAAGATATGCACTGGGGTCACCTCACTTGTTCAAATCCATTGCCCCGGCAGTTCTGTATGGCTAGGGATTATACACTCGGCTCTAATAAACAGCTATTGGGTAGTACTACAACGAGGGGGCAAAGAATTTTTGGGGTAAGCATTCATAAAGGACGAAAATTGCGTCCGAAATACGGAAATAAGCCTATATTCGATAAAATACGCATTGGGGGCGTCCACTTTCCGACCCATTGTCTCGGTAGTTCTTTATGGCTAGGCATTATAGCAGCTACTCTTATGAATAGCTATTGGACAGTACTACAACGTGAGGGTAAAGAATTTCTGGGGTAAGCATTCTTAAAGGCCGAATTTTTCGTCCGTAACACGGAAAAAAAGTCAAATTTGATAAGATATGCACTGGGGTCACCTCACTTGTTCAAATCCATTGCCCCGGCAGTTCTGTATGGCTAGGGATTATACACTCGGCTCTAATAAACAGCTATTGGGTAGTACTACAACGAGGGGGCAAAGAATTTTTGGGGTAAGCATTCATAAAGGACGAAAATTGCGTCCGAAATACGGAAATAAGCCTATATTCGATAAAATACGCATTGGGGGCGTCCACTTTCCGACCCATTGTCTCGGTAGTTCTTTATGGCTAGGCATTATAGCAGCTACTCTTATGAATAGCTATTGGACAGTACTACAACGTGAGGGTAAAGAATTTCTGGGGTAAGCATTCTTAAAGGCCGAATTTTTCGTCCGTAACACGGAAAAAAAGTCAAATTTGATAAGATATGC
>NW_026963399.1:0-50812 GCF_036588685.1 Mytilus trossulus
AACGGAACTTATCAACCAGTCACAAAGTTCCATTTGGAGAATTGATGCAAAGTAAAGTAACTGAATAAGTTCTAATTATAAGACTGTGCACAGAATAAAACAACATGTTGGAAAGATCAATCGGAACGAAATAACTAGTTGAAAAGTTACGCCGGAAGTTCCTAAGTAACTGACGGAACATAGTAGCTGTTACATATATACTCCTTATCTTACAACATTTATGACATAGCCAGTGAAATCATAATTAACTTAAAATAAAGTTTCTTTCAATGCTTGTATATATATTGAATGCAGTATGTACAAATTCCATAGTAGTTTTATTTTACATTTATTCGTTTTCATGAATGTATGTTGGACATTCTTGAAATCTTTTATTAATGTTATATTCACTATTGTATCATCATAAAATAAAAGGTACGCATGTAATTTGTGGTTTATCATTATTACTTAAATTTCCTTGAGTGGGTTCTCTTCTACTTTTTATATACCAGTATCTGGCCACTGTGTTTTAGGCACACGCAATGATTTTAGTTTTCCTATAGTCAACTTTACATTTTTGTGTAGCAACATCCCAGCGGCACAAGCATATGGGGTATATGTGTCAATAGACAACTTTCGAGTTAGATGCATTTCCGTCAAAAACTCTGGTTTTAGTGAACGTCATTTGTGCGTTTAGGGGCGTCGTCACTTCCCTTTCAATGTTGAGCGAGTGGTTGGAAAACTATAATTCTATATTGTACGAATTATTCAGCAAATTAAATTTTCAAAATTGACAATCAGCACTGCTGTCATTAGGGAGTTGTCATTAAGTACCTACAGAACAACCATTATTTCTAGTTTATCCTGCACAACGACGATCACTAAGACGCTTGATGAACGTAAAAAGTGCAGGGATACAGGCGATCCCCTCTATCTGATAAATGACGTCATTAAGGCGCGCATAATTGACGAGTTTTTGCCGGTGACGGATGAACTCGAAAGTGGTCTATTGATACGTTACTCTAGAGCTAGCTCAAAGTACGTTGATTTTGTTGAACGAGGAATACTGCGTTCTCAAAAGTTGCTAAGACAGGGCTATAAGTCAATCAAATGAAGGTCATCACTCAAGAAATTGTATGGTCGCTATCATGAGCTGATTGGCCATTATGACAAAAGTGTGTCAGAAATTATATCCGATTTTCTTCCTCAGTCATAATAACCTTCCATCATTATTGAACTGAACAAAGAAATAACACGACTGGAGCTGTATACGGTGCAGGAAATGCTAACCCTTCCGGAGCACCTTCTTTCACTCCAGGTTCTTGGTGGAGTTCGTGTTGTTTCTTATTTCTTATTTATAACTATTGATGTAAATGTCCTTTGTTTTTTTTAGTCATTTTTGAGTCATTGTTTACTCCTTGGTTATTGTCTTAGGCCCCATTTATGGGCATTATGTTTTCTGGCCGTTTAACTGTTTGTCATGCTTCAGGTTAAAGTATTTAGTTGAGGTAGTATGGACATATTCTTGTTGTTAGATGCATTTTTATTTGTCTCCATCTGATGAGTTGAGCCTTTTTCAATAGAGTTTTATACTACGACAAAAACAATTGTTGTCGTATATTGGTATCACGTCGTTATCCGCTTTGTCCGAGAACAATAACTTGCATATAAGTAAATAGAAATCTATGAAATTCAAACACAAGGCTTATAACAAGAAAAGGTAGATTGGGATTGATATTGTGGATTATGGTCATAACAGTTTTGAGTTGGCATTTTTCTAATTTTTACAGTAAGAGTATGGATATAAAATGATACCAAAAGTTTCCATACCACAAAGGGATGGTTAGGATTTGCCTTAGGGACTTATGGCTCAAACACGTTTAGTAATATGGGAAAAACAAGGATTTCCTGGTTAATGGACAATCAAGACAATTTTAAAGAAAGGTTTGGATTACCTCCCTAACATTGCTTTAAAATAATGTATAAAGAAATGTTGCATTGTCTCTTATGTGATTAGCAAAAAACAAGAGGCTCTCTAGAGCCTGTGTCGCTCACCTTGGTCTATGTGAATATTAACAATAAACACCTAAACTCATGACTTAATTGAGTTTTGGTGATGGTGATGTGTTTGTAGATCTTTCTTAATTGAATATTCTTGTTGCTATAATGAACATGGCCCAGTAATTACAGTGGAAAATATTTCCTAAAAATTTACAAAAATTAAAAATTTATGAAAATTGTTAACAATTGACTATAAAGAGCAATAACTCCTTAAGGGGTCAATTGACAACTTTGGTCTTGTTGACTTATTTGTAGATCTTATTTTGCTGAACATTATTACTGTTTACAGTTTATCTCTATCTATAATAATATTCAAGATAATAACCAAAATCTACAAAATTTCCTTCAAATTACTTTTTTCGGGGCAGCAACCCAACAACCCATTGTCCGTTTCATTTGAAAGTTTCATGGCAGATAGATTTTCACTTGATAAACAATTTACTCCATGTCAGATTTGCTCTAAAAGCTTTGGTTTTTGAGTTATTAGCCAAAAACTTCATTTACCCCTATGTTCTATTTTTAGCCATGGCAGCCATCTTGGTTGGTTGGTGGGGTCACGCCACACATTTTTTAACAATATACCCCGATGATGATTGTGGCCAAGTTTGGTTTTATTTGGCCCAGTAGTTTCAGAGGAGAAGATTTTTGTAAAAGATTACAAAAATTTACGAAAAACCGGTCAAAATTGACTATAAAGGGCAATAACTCCTTAAGGGGCCAACTGACCATTATATGGGATATGTCGCCAGCTCGTGTTTCGGTACGCTCTCGTATGCCAATTCACTCCCGTGTCGTGTCTCCATCCGTTGGCATTTTTTATCCATGAACGTAAACACGCTAAATGGCATGAAGTTTTGTTTAAATTCTTGAAAGATAAAATTCCTAGAATAGATAAAAAAACCAAATTCCTTTTGTCATTGACCAAGAACCAGGTTTAAAAAGGGCTATTCGAAATACTTTTCCAAATTGTCCGATTATGTATTGTTGGAATCATATAAAAGAAGATTTTAAATTCTGGTTAAAAGGCAAAGTGGATAATATTAAAATTTATATAGATCATTTGAATCAGATGTTGCATTCTGATAATGAAGAAGAATTTTTGGAAACAAAAATGAAATTAACCTCAAAATGGACTCCCGTAGTTTTGGGAACATTTCAATAAACATATATCTCCGGCAATTCAAAATCACTCTGGTAAATGGTTAATTGAAAAATATCCCGGCATGTTTGATCCTTATTCTGGAATAACAAACAATCTTTCCGAAAGTATGAATGCCGTTTTAAAAAGAGAAAATGATTGGAAATAGTTACCAGTAGATTTGCTGGCTTTGGGTTTTTATTACATACAAAATTTTGAGAATTATGAAATTTTACGTGGACGTTCTGGTTTAGGAAATTATCATTTGAAAAAAAGAGTTTAGTATAATCAGGTCAAATTATAAAATAATGAGGTAATAGTTAATCAACAACCTGTCATAAATTACCCGACAATTAGTACTGATAGCAGTCAACAAAGTTTGGCACGGTTTATTGTTGACAATAATTTAATTACTTAGGTTCCACAACAAGGTGCGTTTATTGTAAATGACAGGAAAAGGAAATAATGTGTAACTCTTTTTCCAAAAGAAACATGTCAATGTGAATCCTCATCTATATACTTGTTTTCATATTTTGGCTGCAAAAATGAGTATATGGTAAGAGCCAACAAAAACAGATAACGTCGTTCTTTTTATCCGTGTACTAAACTTCTACTTGTAAACAACAAAATCTGTTACTAATGCATGAATGCAGAAATACTTAACTATATTAATCAAACAATTTCCTTTCAACCAGGCTTGGAACGAAATAGCAATAAAAACATTCATGAGAAAAAAATCATAATTACTATCAAATTTCCATCGAAACAAGATGCTTCAAAATGGTCTGCATACACTTTCTTGAACTTGTTGTGAGTTGGTTGGTGTTATGTTGAGGTTAATCATCCACGTCTGGTACAACTCTTTTTTTTTTGCAGGATCTTGGAAAGTGTAAGCTTATGCCATGTGAACTTCGATTGAACATCCGTACGCTTGACAAGTCATTTTGATACTGAATATACGATATGCCATGCTTGTTTTTTGGCTTTGTGGTTTTCAGATATTTTATTCAAATATACTCATCACGTGACAATTTGTATCGGAGATGCCGTCAAAATGGCGATAAGTCGAACAGTGATAGTGGGATTTTAATTATTATTTTAATCACTCATCTAGAAGAATTGAACAATAATTTTAATGAATATATGATTATTTATATCAAATAAACATAATATACAATTTTCATTTTTTTGCGAAGTTTCCCTTTAAGGGCACTTTAAAAAAATAGCAAGAAAAAAATTGACAAAAAATCAGGAAGAAAACAACCAAGAGCAAATGATTATGGAATTGAATTCGAACCTGCGCCAGATTCACAATTTTCTATAAATACTGCTTTTAAGCAAAAATTGATGACAACAACTTCAACGAATGGTAGCACAAAACCTAATAAAACACCTAAAATATCAACCGAATTTTAATCTCCTAAATCGAAAAAAAACTTGAACTAAGTGTAATCGAAGAAGATGCAGAGGAAACAAATATTATAGATGAGAAAGAAAAAAAATCGACCGAAATTATTAATAAATCACTCCCTGTGAAAAAAAGAAAGATAGACGATATCAACTTAGATGAAATGGAAACCCCCACTAAAAAAACAAAAACTCTATCAGATTATCCGTGGATAGGGTGTTGCAGTCAACAGCACAAACAAAATATTTTAAATAATCAGTATCTATGTTCTGATATCATTATTTCAACGCAAAATCTTCTGAAATTTGAGTTTCCAGAAATAAATGGGTTCCAGGAAACAACTTTAGCGCCTGTTAAGGTAAATGGTAAATGGGTAAGTGAAACCGGTTTTCAATCAGAAGAGTCACCAAGTGTACAAATACACCATAATGGTAATGCTAATTGGGTTTTGTCTCTTCAAACTAGAGATGGAAAGATCTATCTTCTAGACAGCTTATCCTTAAATATAACAACTTCATTAGAATATCAGTTAACGCAAATCTATGGTAAAGACAAGAAAAAATTAATAATAAGAATACCCGATGTCCAAAAACAACAAAACAGCATATATTGTGGACTTTTTGCAATTGCAAATGCTCTTGAATTTTGTCAATCTGGGTTTAAAGGAGGTACTCATATCACATACGAGCAAAAATATATGAGAGAACATTTAATTCATTGTCTTGAAAATGGTAAATTCACACATTTTCCAAAAAATTATTTCGGTAAAGCTCCAAAAAATCTGAAAACTAAAACCCACATTATCTCAATAAACTGTGACTGTGGAAAACCGGATACAATAGAGGATATGGTAGGTTGTGAAGGAAAAACAGGGCGTAAAATATGTGATGTCTGGACACATCGGTCTTGTGCTAAAAAAAATATGATGAGAGGAAACAGCTGGTTCTGTGAAGTACATAGATAGTTTAACTGAAATTTTATAGCAATTTACACGCCCCGATTTACAGCCTTGATAAATTTCGGTAAAATAGATGTTACTATGGGTAATATGTATTTCCATGGTAACTATTGAAGTCAGCAACTATTAACGATGGTAATTTAGATTAAGCTAATGCTTAAATGTATTTTTTTTTTATCAGTTATGGAACAATTAAGTACATTAAAGCTCTTAAACTGCAATATTCTGCAAATAATAACTCCGTTTCTAAGGAAAAAATCGGTTGCTATGGTGATAAAACTAAAGAAAATCCCAAGCTTTTTTCTATTTAATTTGGTAAAGTAGTATCCAAACTTCATAACTAAAGTGTTAACTATATGCTATACACAGTTGCTTTTTTCTGAAAAACACCACAGAAAATTTCGCAAAAATCCCAAATTCAGAAAAGTTGAAATTATGCATTTTTTGGCAAAATTTTTCAAAAAATTTACAAATTTGGTTTACATGCAATCTGAACTAAAATGATGCTAAAACCAAGTTGTATCAATGTTACATATGAAAATTAATGAAAAATGCTTGATTCTATTCCTATTCAGGCTCTGAATTGTAGTGATTTAGGCCACACTTAAAAATATTTTGGTTTGCCCAAACCCTACCCAAAGGTTGAGACTGTGGGTAGGTAGGTAGGCATTTTCTTTTTTTTTTTCAAAAAAAGAAATTGAAGTATCAAATGTTTATTAGTCTTCATGCCTATTTGATTAAAAAAAAAACTTCTTCAAATCAGGACAATAAAAGAATTTGAGTAGGCAGCTTTTTTCTGGGTAGGTAGCGTTTGGGCAAACAAACCTATTATTTATTATGGCCTTAGCTGATTTTTGGAAGATTTTACTATGCTTCACAACCAAAAAATAGAGTGTCCGTTACCATGGCAACCACTCGTATTTTCCCACTCATATTTATTTTTTGAGCAGTATTCAGTTACTGCTTCTTCTAGGCCATTTATAGATAAAATCTGAAACCCTCATAAATCACATGTATATGGCACCCTGCCTGGTTCTTACAAAGAGCTGTACTTAATTGAACCATAGACTATAGACTATTGTTAAAGGTTTTGTTTAGTGTTCTGATTTTCACGAATTTAATTGTTATCGGATCCCGCTTCCACAGTTGAACATAGTTATCTTTTTCAAACTGCTTCAAACCCTGCTGCTGGGTTTCATATGAGTCGAACTTATCATTTAACTTAAGTTTTTCGTCTTCCATCTTCGAACGTCAATATCATGCCAACAGAAATTAACGTACATGTATGTACATGTAATTTAATGAGTGTAGTTCACCAAAAGTTAATAAACCAGACCATAAAGGCAAAGTAAAGACTAAAAGCTTATTGACATTTAGCCCTATATCCGATTTGTAAATAAATTCATTTTTGGACAAAATGGCCCCTATGAGACTATTTTGCCGGAGCCGGCAAAATAGCCACTGCATGAAAGTAAATATTTTAAGTCCCCTGTCCTCACTGAGTTCAATTGACTGTTTTAATAGCTAACTAACATACAACAAACGAGATTTTTCCATGTTTATTTTTTACTGACAAGTCCCACATCAAATATATCAGTGCATAGCTTTGAATTCATACTATCATTTTATAATTTATCACAATGATAGGGAGAATCCAGCATAAAAAATGTCCAACCCTTACACATGTTACACTTTACAGCAACTATAGAATATACATGCCCCACGACACGAACCGTTTAAAAAGTGCATTTTACACTTAGGTTATGTTTTTTAACCATAAAAGGTCCCAAAATTTGTTCGCCTCGCTCCGCTCGGCAATCTTGAAAAAACTTCGCCCCCTCTTAATAATAATAATTGATATTTTATTTAATAAAATATCAAGCATATTTATAACTACAATACACAATATGATTAATAATATAAAAAGGAGTCTGATGAAGCCGCACTAGAACTTTTGGTTAAGTGCTCTTTGACGCTAATTTTAAATTCCTTTTTTTTCTTTATTTTTTTAACCTTAATTGGCAACATATTCCAATCTTGTATGCCATTAAAATAAAATATGTCTTTTTGTTGACTTTTTGCTGGAGGAACCCAGAAGTTATATTCACTATTTCGTGTGAAATGATGATGTAAATGTCTCACCTTTGTAAAATTTGAATACATATAATTCGGACAATGGTGGTAATAAATATTATGTACATGATCTCAATTGTTTAACACGATTTTCAATATTAACATAACCAATACTATTCAATACATTATGGTCAACTTTTGATCTATATCCAGTGTTTTTTTTTTATAAATCTAACTCTAATGAGTTAAGCCTTTTTCAACTGATTTTTATAGTTCGTTCTTATGTTGTACTGTTATACCACTGTCCCAGGTTAGGGGGAGGGTTGGGATCCCGCTAACATGTTTAACCCCGCCACATTATTTATGTATGTGCCTGTCCCAAGTCAGGAGCCTGTAATTCAGTGGTTGTCGTTTTTTATATGTTACATATTTGTTTTTCGTTCATTTTTTTTTACATAAATAAGGCCGTTAGTTTTTTCTTTTGATTTTTTTTTACATTGTCTTATCGGGGCCTATTATAGCTGACTATGTGGTATGGGCTTTGCTCATTGTTGAAGGCCGTACGGTGACCTATAGTTGTTATTGTCTGTGTCATTTTGGTCTTTTGTGGATAGTTGTCTCATTGGCAATCATACCACATCCTCCTTTTTTTACATTTGTTTTGTAATACTTGTAACTTATCTTTATATTTTTTGCTGACACCAGCTGATTGTCAACAGAATGATTTGTTTTGGCTATTCTAATCATACCCCCAAGTATTATATTTGTTATGATTGTTATGAATGAGTTACCCATTTGAAGTTAACAGAATATTGCCCTAGTAGAGTCCTGTTAAAAACTATACAGAAAAACTGTGAATTTCTGACAGTAACTTGTACTCTATATACTGATATGAACTGTAAACAATGTATAACTATGGAAACTTATATTCTAGGGGGAGATAACTTCTTTAAGAACAAAAGTAGCACAGCTGAAGACCTTATTGTTGGCTCACAAAGATTGTCCTGTCACACATGCCATGCAGAAACAAGGGTTACAATTTAATAAGATACAACGGAGCAGAAATCTGATCTAAACTGGATATTATAAAATATCTCTCTAATCACCATTAACAGTTCATGTAATAATCAGAGAAATAAAATAAAATATTGTATACCTGATAAAAATAGTTTATAACAAATGATGTGAAGAGTAAGATGATTCACTAATATAGTACTGGTTTGAGACTGTTATTATACACTTTAAACACAAGTTTTCTATTCGTCAGATTATCGGAATTCCAATGGAGACTAACTGTGCATCACTTATTGCAGACCTGTTTTTGTTTTGTTATGAGTTACAATTTAAGACAAAAATAAGCAAAGACCCATCGAAACAACATTTGATAGACAAATTTAATAATACTTTTAGATGTTTGGATGATATTTTGGCTCTCAATAAGGACGAATTCAGTATGTATATTAAAGAAATTTATCCTGTTGAACTTACTTTAAATAAAGCTAATACTAACAATGACCACTGCCCTTTCCTCGATCTTGATATCTATATCACTAACGGAAAGCTGAATACTAAAATTTATGATAAAAGAGATGATTTTTGATGTGTACAAACACTTTATGTAACAATGTTTTAGATTTTAACGAGAAATTTATGTATTACTGAAAAATTGAATAGACTTATTAAGAAGGGATATAGTTACGATACCGTTGTCAGTTCATTTAAGATAGCATATTTTGGCATTAATATTGATTCACTTATAGGGTCTAAACACATTTATTAAAAAAACAGTTGTTGGCATGACACGGGTTATGTTCTTCTCATATATGTTATGATGGTATGATACTAAACCCCTAACGGGAAGGATTGTGTCTGATGTTCATATGATGAAATCATAATCTTTCAGTCAGTTTTATTGAAGTCTGAAGCTGGCATGTCAGTTAACTGCTAGTAGTCTGTTGTTATTTATGTATTATTGTCATTTTGTTTATTTTCTTTGGTTACATCTTCTGACATCAGACTCAGACTTCTCTTGAACTGAATGTTAATGTGCGTATTGTTATGCGTTTACTTTTCTACATTGGCTAGAGGTATAGGGGGAGGGTTGAGATCTCACAAACATGTTTAACCCCGCCGCATTTTTGCGCCTGTCCCAAGTCAGGAGTTTTGGCCTTTGTTAGTCTTATATTATTTTAATTTTGGTTTCTTGTGTACAATTTGGAAATTAGTATGGCGTTCATTATCACTGAACTAGTATATATTTGTTTAGGCCATCTGAAGGACGCCTCCAGGTGCGGGAATTTCTCGCTACATTGAAGACCTGTTGGTGACCTTCTGCTGTTTTTTTTTCTTTGGTCGGGTTGTTATCTCTTTGACACATTCCCCATTTCCATTCTCAATTTTATTGCTAAACGTAAACTGATTCTAAATCTCAGGTCAAAGTTTTAAAAACTCAACTGAAATCAAACTATAAAAACAACTAAACTACAGATAAATGTGTTCTTTCTATATATAAATGCGAAAATGTGATATGATTGCCAGTGAGACAACTCTCCTAAAGAGACCAACTGATTCAGAAATTAACAACTATAAGTCACCTTACAATAAAACATTTCTGATATAATAAAAAAAAATGTGCTGTACAAAAATTATTCATAAAAAAACACAGAACTGAATGTCAAGTAATAATCTATTTTCTAATTCCATAACTGATTGTGTAATCAGAGAAATCCATATGAACATGGTTTTGACTGTTTTTCTTTAGGAAGGAGATTCATTTCCATTGCCAATGTAGAACAAGCATATGAGTTTGCTCATAGTTGAAGGCAGTACAGTGCATACATGTGAACCTCATGTGAGTTCTACATATATGTTACTGACACCTGTGTTAAATTTACCTGTATATCAAAGAAGATGTATAATTATATGTTTACCTCTAGCAAACTGCCGATGAGGCTTGTTTAGGGGGTATCAATATCTCATATCCCATCAAGTTTTTATCCCAATATCCCGCATCCCTATAATGTTTACCCCTAATATCCCAATAAATATTTTTTACAAATATCCCATATCCCTAAAACTATTTTGAAATATCCCAAAAAATCATTATAAATTCATTCCCATGCCCATTTTTCCCTCATCATCACATCAACAATTTTGACTGGGAAAACAAACTGTGTTAAAGGAAATTTACAGTGCATATATACTTCCATTTTAAATAAGAATATATGTGTCCAAAAGATGAAGTGTTCCATCATAGAGCCTTGTATAACAATCTCTTTTTAAAACTCTAATTTGGCATTTAAATTAGAAAGATCATATCATAGGGCACATGTATACTAAGTTTCAAGTTGATTGGACTTCAACTTCATCAAAAACTACCTTGACCAAAAACTTTAACCTGAAGCCAAAAACTTTAACCTGAAATTTGCACTATCATTTTCTATGTTCAGTGAACCGTAAAATTGGGGTCAAAACTCTAATTTGGCATTTAAATTAGAAAGATCATATCATAGGGCACATGTATACTAAGTTTCAAGTTGATTGGACTTCAACTTCATCAAAAACTACCTTGACCAAAAACTTTAACCTGAAGCGGGACAGACGGACGAACGAACGGACGAACGAACGAACAGACGGACGGACGAACGGACGCACAGACCAGAAAACATAATGCCCCTCTACTATCGTAGGTGGGGCATAAAAAACCTTGAAATAAATGGCATTTGAGGATGAACAGATACTCATCCTCTATATCATTATAAAAATATGCATATTCTGTTATTTCTTGTAAACAATAAAATCTCTTTTTCTATAGTGAAGTTGTAGCTCCTAAAAATTACTGTCTTAAATATTGTTTTGTAAACAATGAATTTGGTTTGCATAATTAATTATTTAGACATCTCTCTTATTCACCATTTAGTAAAATAAAAGTTTTTTAGGTTCATTATTTCATTAACTTCACTCTTGTACCTGGATCAGCAAAAGTAATAAAATTGCAGACAAAATATTTCCTACATATATTTAACCATATTATTTTTGAAGAAGTATGAAACTTAGCATTAAGTTGAAAGTAAAATATACACATTAACCCTATTTACTCCAATCCGGGGAAAACAGTCATTTATACAACTTCCTGTTTGGGTCAGGCCTCCGAAAATAAAGGTCATCAGCAGTAGTGAGCTGAGAGAGGAAAAACTTTAGAAAGCGATCAGTAAGAAACATTGATAAAGTATGATCCACTTTTTCGAAATTAAAATTGAAGTAAAAAAATTGTTTGTCGAATAAGTGGATACAAAATACAATAACTCATAGGAAAACTCACACAGACTGTGCCATCAACATAAAATCTTTTCTAGAAAAAACTGTATTTTGCATTTGTATGTTTCAAATCGTATCTAAAGTATGGTTAAAGGTAGACAGTACAGAATTTTTTCAAATACCTTTTTTTATACATGCCATTAAAGCTGGCCTTTTCTGCACGTATTCCACAACCAAAGTTGGGTTCAGGTCTGCAAAATGTTGCCATTGCTTTTCAAACCCTAAAAATATTTAATATGAAACATGAATGTAATATCATAACAAAATTATTCACTTATTACTTTAATTTATATACTATATAGTACTTGATGAGTCCCAAATAATGAGGCAAAGAAATTTTGTTCACAGCTTTAACATGTTTAAATTATATTTTTTTAGTCAATGATCCTCATAAACACAGTTACACAGATTTACTAATAATTATCATTTAAAAGGAATGAAATTTATTTCAGTTTTAGTGTTTAGTGTTTTCAAGTCGTTTTAATGACTTTCACACCTGCATAAAGAGATGTGTGATTTAAATTCAATATAAAAAAGAAGATGTGGTATGATTAACAATGAGACAACTATCCACAAAAGACCAAAATGACACAGACATTAACAACTATAGGTCACCTTACGGCCTTCAACAATGAGCAAAGCCCATACCGGTTAGTCAGCTATAAAAGGCCCCGATAAGACAATGTAAAAAAATGAACGAAAAACAAATATGTAACACATTAACAAACAACAACCACTGAATTTACAGGCTCCTGACTTGGGACAGGCACATACATAAATAATGTGGCGGGGTTAAACATGTTAGAAGCATACTCAGGATTCATTATCATTTGTGGGGTACCAACTTTAGTTGATTTCCAGGGTAATGTAAGGAAATCACTATTTTAAATGTTCAACAAAGTTTAAATCTTAGACTTGTATACAAAATTTTGCAAAATCACAAAATCAAATATCAAAATAAATACAATTGTTTCTCAATCATCATGAAAATTGGTACCCAAGAAAATAAATGAATCCACAATCTGGTGTACGGGTTCATGCAAATGACAGAAAGAATACCAAGAAATTATTTTGTTTTCAGAATTTTTTCCTATTCATCCTAAAATAAATAATCACAAGGGTGAATAACAAACCTCAGTTTGCATACTACATAAAAGGGGCATTAGCTACTAGATATAAAAATAAACAGCTGCACCATGAGTGCATATTATGACTAAAATGCTAAAGGGAGGTTATTCAAACAGATATAAACCAGTCACCAAAGTTTCAAGAAAACTGCTCAAAGCACTTTTGAGTTATTTTCTGAAAACTGGAAAATCCCCCTTTTTCTAATAAATAAAACCCCATAACTCAGAAACGCAAAATCTAAATTTTATATAAATAAGGGAGCTCAAGTCAATAGATATAAATAAATTTTCAAAGATTCATAAAAACTCACTCACAGCTCAAAGCATTTTTGAGATATTGTCTGAAAATTGGAAAATCCCCTTTTTAAATGAACAAATTCCCACAATTCGAAAAAAAATAAAACCTAAAATTTAAAAAAAAAGCTTAGGTCAATAGATATAAACAAGTAATATAAACAAAGTTTCATGAAAACTGCTTGAAGCAATTTTGAGTTATTGTCCGAAAACTGGAAAAATCACCCTTTTTTAATGAATAACACCCCATAACTTGGAAACGTAAAATCTAAAATTTATGAAAATCAAAAGGGAGCTCACGTCAATAGATATAAACAATTCACCATAGTTTCATGCAAATTGGTTAAAGCGTATTTGAGTTATTGTATGACATGTTGACTACGAATGGACAGACGGACAGAGGGACGGACAGACAAACGGTATACCATAATATGTCCCGTAAACGGGCGTATAAAAATTGAAATATGATTTTTTTTTGGTTCAATCATTAATGAAAGTGAAATAGTGAAATAATAATTCGCTTTTAGCAGCCAGTTTGGTTCAATTTTGTCAGAATATGCTAAGAAAGATTGCTGATGAATTATTAACTTGCAAGTGAATAATTTTACTTTATTTAATCCATATTCATGTGACCTTCAATTTAACCCCTTATCTAGAGATTGGTTAAGCAAGAATAAGGTGTGTTTTGTTATTAAAAGGAAAAGAATGTCAACATTAAATGTGAAACAAGGATAAATCATTTGATTGACTGATTCGATCCACAAAATCTCATTCTTATACAGGTAACAAGAGTGCATACACTGAAATGTCTCGCCTTCTTTACTTATCATTGATATTATGTTGATAGTCCTAAGTATAAAGCTTTATTAAAAACTGTCACATAAACTTAACATTAACCAAGATAACTAATCAAAGACCAATGAACCATGAAAATGCGGTCAAGGTCAGATGAACCATGCCAAGCAGACATGTACAGCTAACAATGCTTTAGTAAAACAAATGTAGTTGACCTATTACTTATAGTTTAAGAAAAATAGACCAAAACACAAAATCTTAACACTAAGCAATGAACCGTGAAAATGAGGTCGAGGTCAAATAAAACCTGCGCAACTGACATATAGATCATAAAATATTTACATACACCAAATATAGTTGACCTATAGCATATAGTATTCTAAAGATAAAAAGACCAAAACTCGAAAACTTAACTTTGACCATTCAACCATGAAAATGAGGTCAAGGTCAGATGACATCTGCCAGTTGGACATGTACACCTTACAATCATTCCATACAACAAATATAGTAGATCTATTGCATAAAGTATGAGAAAAACAGACCAACACACAAAAACTTAACTATAACCACTGATCCATGAAAATGAGGTCAAGGTCAGATGACATCTGCCAGTTGGACAAGTACACCTTACAGTCCTTCCATACAACGAAAAATATACTAGCCCTATTGCTTATAGTATCTGAGATATGGACTTGACCACCAAAATTTAACCTTGTTCACTGATCCATGAAATGAGGTGGAGGTCAGGTGAAAACTGTCTGACAGGCATTAGGACATTGCAAGGTACGCACATACCAAATATAATTATCATATTACTTATAATAAGAGAGAATTCAACATTACAAAAAATCTGAACTTTTTTTTTCAAGTGGTCACTGAACCATGAAAATGAGGTCAAGGAAATTTGACATGTAACTGACGGAAACTTCGTAACATGAGGCATCTATATTCAAAGTATGAAGCATCCAGGTCTTCCACCTTCTAAAATATAAAGCTTTTAAAAAGTTAGCTAACGCTGCCGCCGCCGGATCACTATCCCTATGTCGAGCTTTCTGCAACAAAAGTTGCAGGCTCGACAAAAATGATGATTAACATATATTTTTAATCTATAATATGAAATCAAACAAACCTAGAAAAAATCAAATTGCACAGGTTTGCTATCTATTTATATCTATATTTATATCAAGTTATATGACCGTCGGCAGACTTTGGAGGTTACCTCAATGGTTAATCAGATGGTGTCTATACTGAATTACACACAAAATGCCCCTTTAACAGTAGTGAGCCAAGTTGCTTGATTTTATCTAGAAGAAAAGGAACCAAAGAGACACACAAAAACCATGAAAACAGGTCTCCTCTCTTATTATTATTATACATTCTGAAAAAGGCAGTTCAGATGAGTGAAGAATCTGAAATATTGTATCACACACTTGAGCATGTTCACATAAAGCTTCTAAAAATTGTTTACATGCTACAAATCAACATTATCAATTTCCAGACCAAATATAAAATTGCCTCCTTTTATAGAAGCCAAAACAAGTTAGAAAGTTTTCTACAGAAGGTTATTCAGATGTACATACGTACAGACAAACTGAATGATGTGCAAAGTCAAGGGGTTACTAGACCTCTTTTAACATTGGTGATGCAGGTAAAAATAACTAACAAAATCACTAAAGACAAAAGTTAAAATTAGCTTAATCAAGTTCAAAAATAATTTATACACACTTCATCCCCTTTTACAGGTAACTCCTGCCTCATATTAACATAATAAATCATGATAAGCAGATTATACATGTATTTACTTTGCATCAAATAACAAAGAATACAGCAAAGAAACTGGTTTTTAAATATCATACACAAATCAATCTGTTTCTTTGTTGGTGATGAACTCAACTTTAAGCACTCTCAGCTATATTGCAGTAGCCATTTTTTATTGGTGGAAGAAGCCATACTATCTGGAGAGAACCATCAATGAGTATTGACCTTCAACAGCAAAAATGGTAATCCTTGTCAATTTTAAAGATATCCGTCAAATGCACCTCATAATCTCACAATCTCAGTCATTGTTAGTGTTGACAAGCTATTTATCCCTGTAGATAAACTACTTAAACCACTTGACCACCAACAACCCAGTATATCAATCTGTGTTATTAATTTCATGTAGTTATACATACATGTACCTGCTTTATAAGCATTCCCATGCTTATGCTGCACACAAAGGTTTTTCACCCATGTGTACAGCTTATTTCTCTGTTTCTTCTCTCTGTGACCATACCTGTCACCTTCCTTCAAAATTGGCAGGTCATACTCGGAACCAACAATCTAATAATAAAATTGAAAATTAAAATTTTAAATACATTTTACAATATTGCCTCACTGTCTCAAAACACATTATCACAACTACTTAGTACATGTAGTATAACTAGAGATTCAGTGTATATAATGTGCGAATCCTGAAATACCGTTTTTACTGTATCCGTTATGAATTTTTAATGTAGAATGATAAATAAACAGACGACAAATTCAAGATTTTTGAATAAAATAAGAAATAATATATAATATGTACTGTTTTAATAAAGTCATGATATAGTTCAGAGATGCGGACAGGTTTTCATTGCTCATACTGCATGATCCAGGTTTAAAATTGATACACAAATGTACCTTTTAACATAATTATTAATGTTGTATAACTTAAGGTAGCACAATACAAAGTTTTTGTCATTCCCAAACAGACAACTTTAAACTGATGTAGTTCATTCCATCCTTCTTTATATTTTATAAACGAGGTACCAAAAGAAAGAAGAAAGATTAGTCTTTCAAATTGTGATAATTTCATTATGACATAATTATTACATAATTAATTATTATGTAATTATTGTTACAGGATAAATCATCTGACTGTGATAGATTGACTCTGACACTATGTCTATTGGCCAAAGTACCACTAGTACAGGATAAATCATCTGACTGTGACAGATTTACTCTGACGCCAATTCTATTGGTCAAGGTATCATTATTGTTATAGGATAAATCATCTGACTGTGATAGATTGACTCTGACACCATGTCTATAGGTCACAGTATCATTATTATTACGGGATAAATCATCTGACTGTGATAGATTGACTCTGACACCATTTCTATTGGTCAAGGTATCATTACTTGTACAGGATAAATCATCGGACTGTGATAGATTGATTCTGACACTATGTCTATTGGCCACAGTACCACTAGTGGTACAGGATAAATCATCTAACTGTGATATCTTTACTCTGACGCCATTTCTTTTGGTCAAGGTATCATTATTGTTACAGGATAAATCTTCTGACTGTGATAGATTGACTCTAACACCATGTCTATAAGTCACAGTATCATTATTGTTATAGGATAAATCATCGGACTGTGATAGATTGACTCTGACACCATGTCTATAGGACACAGTATCATTATTGTTACAAGATAAATTATCTGACTTTGATAGATTGACTCTGATATCATGTCTATAGGTGACAGTATCATTATTGTTACAGGATAAATCATCTGATTGTGATAGATTGACTCTGACACAATGTCTATTGGCCACAGTACCACTAGTGGTACAGGATAAATCATCTGACTGTGATAGATTTAGTCTGACGTCATTTCTATTGGTCAAGGTATCATTATTGTTACGGGATAAATCATATGACTGTGATAGATTAACTCTGACATCATGTCTATAGGTCAGAGTATCATTATTGTAACAGGATATATCATCTGACTGTAATAGATTGACTCTGACACTATGTCTATTGGCCACAGTAGCACTGGTGGTACAGGATAAATCATCTGACTATGATATGTTTACTCTGACGCCATTTCTTTTGGTCAAGATATCATTATTGTTACAGGATAAATCATCGGACTGTGATAGACTGACCCTGACACCATGTCTATAGGTCACAGTATCATTATTGTTACGGGATAAATCATCTGACTGTGATAGATTGACTCTTACACCATGTCTATAGGTCACAGTATCATTATTAATACGGGATAAATCATATGACTGTGATAAATTGACTCTGATACCATGTCTATAGGCCAGAGTACCATTATTGCTACAAAATAAATCATCGGACTGTGATAGATTGATTCTGACACCATGTCTATAGGTCACAGTATCATTATTGTTACGGGATAAATCATCTGACTGTGATAGATTGACTATGTCACCATGTCTATAGGACACAGTACCATTTTTGTTACAGGATAAATAATCTGACGGTGATAGATTGATTCTGACACCATGTCTATATGTCACAGTATCATTATTGTTACGGGATAAATCATCTGACTGTGATAGATTGACTCTTACTCCATGTTTATAGGTCACAGTATCATTATTAATACGGGATAAATCATCTGACTGTGATAAATTGACTGTGACACTATGTCTATAGGCGACAGTAGCATTATTGCTACAGGATAAATCACCAGACTGTGATAGATGGTTTCTGACACTATGTCTATAGGTCAAAGTATCTTATTGTTACAAGATAAATCATCTGACTGTTATAGATTGACTCTGACACTATGTCTATAGGTCACAGTATCCTTATTGTTACAGGGTAAATCATGTGACTGTGATCAATTGATTCTGATACTATATCTTTAGGTCACAGTATCATTATTAATACAGGATAAATCATCTGACTGTGATAGATTGACTCTGACGCCATGTCTATAGGTCACAGTATCATTATTGTTACAGGATATATCATCTGACTGTGATACATTGACTCTGACACTATGTCTATAGGTCACAGTTTCATTATTATTACGGGATAAATCATCTGACTGTGATAAATTGACTTTGACACTATGTCTATAGGCCACAGTACCATTATTGCAACAGGATAAATCATCTGACTGTGATAGATTTACTCTGACGCCTTTTTTTTTGGTCAAGGTATCATTATTGTTACAGGATAAATCATCTGACTGTGATAGATTGACTCTGACACCATGTCTATAGGTCACAGTATCATTATTGTTACGGGATAAATCATCTGACTGTGATAGATTGACTCTTACACCATGTCTATAGGTCACAGTTTCATTATTATTACGGGATAAATCATCTGACTGTGATAAATTGACTTTGACACTATGTCTATAGGCCACAGTACCATTATTGCAACAGGATAAATCACCTGACTGTGATAGATTGACTATGACACCACGTCTATAGGCCACAGTGCCATTTTTGTTACAGAATAAATCATTTGATTGTGATGGATTGACTATGACACCATATCTATAGGCCACAGTACCATTTTTGTTACAGGATAAATCATCTGACTGTGATAGATTGACTCTGATACTATGTCTATAGGTCAAAGTATCATTATTGTTACAGGATAAATCATCTGACTGTGATAGATTTACTCTGACACTATGTCTATGGGTCACATTATCATCATTGTTACAGGATAAATCGTCTGACTGTGATAGATTGACTCTGACATCATGTCTATAGGTGACAGTATCATTACCGTTACAGGATAAATCATCTGACTGTGATAGATTGACCCTGACACCATGTCTATAGGTCACAGTATCATTACCGTTACAAGATAAATCATCTGACTGTGATAGATTGACTCTGACACTATGTTTATTGGCCACAGAAGCACTAGCGGTACAGGATAAATCATCTGACTGTGACATATTTACTCTGACGCCATTTGTATTGGTCAAGGTATCATTATTGTTATAGGATTAATCATCTGACTGTGATAGATTGACTCTGACACCATGTATATAGGTCACAGTATCATTATTGTTACGGGATTAATAATCTGACTGTGATAGATTGACTCTGACACCATGTCTATAGGTCACAGTATCATTATTATTACGGGATAAATCATCTGACTGTGATAGATTGACTCTGACACCATTTCTATTGGTCAAAGTATCATTATTAATACAGGACAAATCATCGGACTGTGATAGATTGCTTCTGACACTATGTCTATAGGTCACAGTATCATTAGTGTTATAGGATAAATCATCTGACTGTGATAGATTGTCTCTGACATCATGTGTGTAGGTGACAGTATCATTATTGTTACAGGATAAATCATCTGATTGTGATAGATTAACTCTGACACCATGTCTATAGGTCACAGTATCATTATTGTTACAGGATATATCATCTGACTGTGATAGATTGACTCTGACACTATGTCTATTGGCCGCTGTACCACTAGTGGTACAGGAGAAATCATCTGACTGTGATATATTTACTCTGACGCCATTTCTTTTGGTCAAGGTATCATTATTGTTACAGGGTAAATCATCTGACTGTGATCGATTGACTCTGACACCATGTCTATAGATCACAGTATCATTATTGTTACGGGATAAATAATCTGACTGTGATATATTGACTCTGACACCATGTCTATAGGTCACAGTATCGTTATTATTACGGGATAAATCATCTGACTGTGATAGATTGACTCTGACACCATTTCTATTGGTCACAGTATCATTATTGTTATAGGATAAATCATCTGACTGTGATAGCTTGTCTCTGACATCATGTCTATAGGTGACAATATCATTATTGTTACAAGATAAATCATCTGACTGTGATAGATTAACTCTGACACCATTTCTATTGGTCAAGGTATCATTATTGTTACAGGATACATCATCGGACTGTGATAGATTGATTCTGACACCATGTCTATAGGTCACAGTATCATTATTATTACGGGATAAATCATCTGACTGTGATAGATTGACTCTGACACCACGTCTATAGGCCACAGTACCATTTTTGTTATCTGACTTTGATAGATTGACTCTGACACTATGTCTATAGGTCACAGTATCCTTATTGTTACAGGATAAATCATCTGACTGTGATAGATTGACTCTGACAGTATGTCTATAGGTCACAGTATCATTATTGTTACAGGATAAATCATCTGACTGTGATAGATTGACTCTGACACTATGTATATTGGCCAAAGTACCATTATTGGTACAAGATAAATCATCTGACTGTAATAGATTTACTCTGACACCATTTCTATTGGTCAAGGTATCATTATTGTTACAGGATAAATTATCGGACTGTGATAGATTGATTCTGACACTATGTCTATAGGTCACAGTATCATTTTTGTTACAGGATAAATCATATGACTGTGATAGATTAACTCTGACACCATGTCTATAGGTCACAGTATCATTATTGTTACATGATATATCATCTGACTGTGATAGATTGACTCTGACACTATGTCTATTGGCCACAGTACCACTAGTGGTACAGGATAAATCATCTGACTGTGATATATTTACTCTGACGCCTTTTCTTTTGTTCAAGGTATCATTATTGTTACAGGATAAATCATCAGACTGTGATAGATTGACTCTGACACCATGTCTATAGGTCACAGTATCCTTATTGTTACGGGATAAATCATCGGACTGTGATAGATTGACTCTTACACCATGTCTATAGGTCACAGTTTCATTATTATTACGGGATAAATCAACTGACTGTGATAAATTGACTCTGACACTATGTCTATAGGCCACAGTACCATTATTGCTACAGGTAAAATCACCTGACTGTGATAGATTGACTCTGACACCACGTCTATAGGCCACAGTGCCATTTTGGTACAGGATAAATCATCTGATTGTGATGGATTGACTATGACACCATATCTATAGGCCACAGTACCATTTTTGTTACAGGATAAATCATCTGACTGTGATAGATTGACTCTGACACTATGTCTATGGGTCACATTATCATCATTGTTACAGGATAAGTCGTCTGACTGTGATAGATTGACTCTGACATCATGTCTATAGGTGACAGTATTATTACCGTTACAGGATAAATCATCTGACTGTGATAGATTGACTCTGACACTATGTCTATTGGCCACAGTACCACTAGTGGTACAGGATAAATCATCTGACTGTGACAGATTTACTCTGACGCCATTTCTTTTGGTCAAGGTATCATTATTGTTATAGGATAAATCATCTGACTGTGATAGATTGACTCTGACACCATGTATATAGGTCACAGTATCATTATTGTTACGGGATAAATAATCTGACTGTGATAGATTGACTCTGACACCATGTCTATAGGTCACAGTATCATTATTATTACGGGATAATTCATCTGACTGTGATAGATTGACTCTGACATCATTTCTATTGATCAAGGTATCATTATTGTTAAAGGATAAATCATCGGACTGTGATAGATTGATTCTGACACTATGTCTATAGATCACAGTATCATTAATGTTATATGATAAATCATCTGACTGTGATAGATTGTCTCTGACATCATGTGTGTAGGTGACAGTATCATTATTGTTACATGATAAATCATCTGACTGTGATAGATTAACTCTGACACCATGTTTATAGGTCACAGTATCATTATTGTTACAGGATATATCATCTGACGATGATAGATTGACTCTGACACTATGTCTATTGGCCACAGTACCACTAGTGGTACAGGAAAAATTATCTGACTGTGATATATTTACTCTGACGCCATTTCTTTTGGTCAAGGTATCATTATTGTTACAGGATAAATCATCTGACTGTGATAGATTGACTCTGACACCATGTCTATAGGTCACAGTATCATTATTGTTATAGGATAAATCATCGGACTGTGATAGATTGACTCTGGCACTATGTCTATAGGTCACAGTATCATTATTGTTACAAGATAAATCATCTGACTGTGATAGATTGATTCTGACACTATGTCTATAGGTCACAGTATCATTATTGTTACAGGATAAATCATCTGACTGTAATAGATTGACTCTGACATCTTGTCTATAGGTGACAGTATCATTATTGTTACAGGATAAATAATCTGACTGTGATAGATTGACTCTGACACAATGTCTATTGGCCACAGTACCACTAGTGGTACAGGATAAATCATCTGACTGTGATAGATTTACTCTGACGCCATTTCTATTGGTCAAGGTATCATTATTGTTACAGGATAAATCATCTGACTGTGATAGATTGACTCTGACACCATGCCTATAGGTAACAGTATCATTATTGTTACAGGAAAAATCATCTGACTGTGATAGATTGATTCTGACACTATGTCAATAGGTCAAAGTATCATTATTATTACGGGATAAATCATCTGACTGTGATAGATTGACACTGACACCACGTCCATAGGCCACAGTACCATTTTTGTTACAGGATAAATCATCTGACTGTGATAGATTGACTCTGACACTACGTCTATAGGCCACAGTACCATTTTTGTTACTGGATAAATCATCTGACTGTGATAGATTGACTCTGACACTATGTCTATAGGTCACAGTATCCTTATTGTTACAGGATAAATCATCGGACTGTGATAGATTGACTCTGACACTATGTCTATAGGTCACAGTAGCATTTTTGTTACAAGATAAATCATCTGACTGTGATAGATTGATTCTGACACTATGTCTATAGGTCACAGTATCATTATTGTTATAGGATAAATCATCGGACTGTGATAGATTGACTCTGACACTATGTCTATAGGTCACAGTATCATTATTGTTACAAGATAACTCATCTGACTGTGATAGATTGATTCTGAAAATATGTCTATAGGTCAAAGTATCATTATTATTACGGGATAAATCATCTGACTGTGATAGATTGATTCTGACACTATGTCTATAGGTTACAGTATCATTATTGTTACTGGATAAATCATCTGACTGTGATAGATTGACTCTGACACTATGTCTATAGGTCACAGTATCATTATTGTTACAAGATAAATCATCTGACTGTGATAGATTGATTCTGACACTATGTCTATAGGTCACAGTATCATTATTGTTATAGGATAAATCATCGGACTGTGATAGATTGCTTCTGACACTATGTCTTTAGGTCAAAGTATCATTATTGTTATAGGATAAATCATCTGACTGTGATAGATTGACTCTGACGGTATGTCTATAGGTCACAGTATCATTATTATTACAGGATAAATCATCTGACAGTGATAGATTGACTCTGACACTATGTATATTGGCCAAAGTACCATTATTGGTACAAGATAAATCATCTGACTGTGATAGATTTACTCTGACACCATTTCTATTGGTCATAGTATCATTATTGTTACAGGATAAATCATCTGACTGTGATAGATTGTCTCTGACATCATGTCTATAGGTGAGAGTATCATTATCGTTACAGGATAAATCACATGACTGTGATATATTAACTCTGACATCATGTCTATAGGTCACAGTATCATTATTGTTACAGGAGATATCATCTGACTGTAATAGATTGACTCTGACACTATGTCTATTAGCCACAGTACCACTGGTGTTACAGGATAAATCATCTGACTGTGATATATTTACTCTGACGCCTTTTCTTTTGTTGAAGGTATCATTATTGTTACAGGATAAATCATCTGACTGTGATAGATTGACTCTGACACTATGTCTATAAGTCACGGTATCCTTATTGTTACAGGATAAATCATCTGACTGTGATATATTGACTCTGACAGTATGTCTATAGGTCACAGTATCATTATTGTTACAGAATAAATCATCTGACTGTGATAGATTGACTCTCACACTATGTATATTGGCCAAAGTACCATTATTGGTACAAGATAAATCATCTGACTGTGATAGATTGACTTTGACACCATTTCTATAGGTCACAGTATCATTATTATTACGGGATAAATCATCTGACCTTGATAGATTGACTCTGACACCAAGTCTATAGGCCACAGTACTATTTTTGTTACAGGATAAATCATCTGACTGTGATAACTTGACTCTGACAGTATGTCTATAGGTCACAGTATCCTTATTGTTACAGGATAAATCACCTGACTGTGATAGATTGACTCTGACAGTAAGTCTATAGGTCACAGTACCATTATTGTTACAGGATAAATCATCTGACTGTGATAGATTGACTCTCACACTATGTCTATTGGCCAAAGTACCATTATTGGTACAAGATAAATCATCTGACTGTGATAGATTTACTCTGACACCATTTCTGTTGGTCAAGGTATCATTATTGTTACAGGATAAATCATCGGACTGTGATAGATTGATTCTGACACTATGTCTATAGGTCACAGTATCATTATTGTTACAGGATAAATCATATGACTGTGATAGATTGTCTCTGACACCACGTCTATAGGCCACAGTACCATTTTTGTTACAGGATAAATCATCTGACTGTGATAGATTGACTCTGACACTACGTCTATAGGCCACAGTACCATTTTTGTTACTGGATAAATCATCTGACTGTGATAGATTGACTCTGACACTATGTCTATAGGTCACAGTATCCTTATTGTTACAGGATAAATCATCGGACTGTGATAGATTGACTCTGACACTATGTCTATAGGTCACAGTAGCATTTTTGTTACAAGATAAATCATCTGACTGTGATAGATTGATTCTGACACTATGTCTTTAGGTCACAGTATCATTATTGTTATAGGATAAATCATCGGACTGTAATAGATTGACTCTGACACTATGTCTATAGGTCACAGTATCATTATTGTTACAAGATAACTCATCTGACTGTGATAGATTGATTCTGAAACTATGTCTATAGGTCAAAGTATCATTATTAATACGGGATAAATCATCTGACTGTGATAGATTGATTCTGACACTATGTCTATAGGTCACAGTATCATTATTGTTACTGGATAAATCATCTGACTGTGATAGATTAACTCTGACACTATGTCTATAGGTCACAGTATCATTATTGTTACAAGATAAATCATCTGACTGTGATAGATTGATTCTGACACTATGTCTATAGGTCACAGTATCATTATTGTTATAGGATAAATCATCGGACTGTGATAGATTGCTTCTGACACTATGTCTTTAGGTCAAAGTATCATTATTGTTATAGGATAAATCATCTGACTGTGATAGATTGACTCTGACACTATGTCTATAGGTCACAGTATCATTATAGTTACGAGATAAATCATCTGACTGTGATAGATTGATTCTGAAACTATGTCTATAGGTCAAAGTATCATTATTATTACGGGATAAATCATCTGACTGTGATAGATTGATTCTGACACTATGTCTATAGGTCACAGTATCATTATTGTTACTGGATAAATCATCTGACTGTGATAGATTGACTCTGACACTATGTTTATAGGTCACAGTATCATTATTGTTACAAGATAAATCATCTGACTGTGATAGATTGATTCTGACAATATGTCTATAGGTCACAGTATCATTATTGTTATAGGATAAATCATCGGACTGTGATAGATTGCTTCTGACACTATGTCTTTAGGTCAAAGTATCATTATTGTTATAGGATAAATCATCTGACTGTGATAGATGGACTCTGACACTATGTCTATAAGTCACGGTATCCTTATTGTTACAGGATAAATCATCTGACTGTGATAGATTGACTCTCACACTATGTATATTGGCCAAAGTACCATTATTGGTACAAGATAAATCATCTGACTGTGATAGATTGACTTTGACACCATTTCTATAGGTCACAGTATCATTATTATTACGGGATAAATCATCTGACCTTGATAGATTGACTCTGACACCAAGTCTATAGGCCACAGTACTATTTTTGTTACAGGATAAATCATCTGACTGTGATAACTTGACTCTGACAGTATGTCTATAGGTCACAGTATCCTTATTGTTACAGGATAAATCATCTGACTGTGATAGATTGACTCTGACAGTATGTCTATAGGTCACAGTACCATTATTGTTACAGGATAAATCATCTGACTGTGATAGATTGACTCTCACACTATGTCTATTGGCCAAAGTACCATTATTGGTACAAGATAAATCATCTGACTGTGATAGATTTACTCTGACACCATTTCTGTTGGTCAAGGTATCATTATTGTTACAGGATAAATCATCGGACTGTGATAGATTGATTCTGACACTATGTCTATAGGTCACAGTATCATTATTGTTACAGGATAAATCATATGACTGTGATAGATTGTCTCTGACACCACGTCTATAGGCCACAGTACCATTTTTGTTACAGGATAAATCATCTGACTATGATAGATTGACTCTGACACTACGTCTATAGGCCACAGTACCATTTTTGTTACTGGATAAATCATCTGACTGTGATAGATTGACTCTGACACTATGTCTATAGGTCACAGTATCCTTATTGTTACAGGATAAATCATCGGACTGTGATAGATTGACTCTGACACTATGTCTATAGGTCACAGTAGCATTTTTGTTACAAGATAAATCATCTGACTGTGATAGATTGATTCTGACACTATGTCTATAGGTCACAGTATCATTATTGTTATAGGATAAATCATCGGACTGTAATAGATTGACTCTGACACTATGTCTATAGGTCACAGTATCATTATTGTTACAAGATAACTCATCTGACTGTGATAGATTGATTCTGAAACTATGTCTATAGGTCAAAGTATCATTATTATTACGGGATAAATCATCTGACTGTGATAGATTGATTCTGACACTATGTCTATAGGTCACAGTATCATTATTGTTACTGGATAAATCATCTGACTGTGATAGATTGACTCTGACACTATGTCTATAGGTCACAGTATCATTATTGTTACAAGATAAATCATCTGACTGTGATAGATTGATTCTGACACTATGTCTATAGGTCACAGTATCATTATTGTTATAGGATAAATCATCGGACTGTGATAGATTACTTCTGACACTATGTCTTTAGGTCAAAGTATCATTATTGTTATAGGATAAATCATCTGACTGTGATAGATTGACTCTGACACTATGTCTATAGGTCACAGTATCATTATAGTTACGAGATAAATCATCTGACTGTGATAGATTGATTCTGAAACTATGTCTATAGGTCAAAGTATCATTATTATTACGGGATAAATCATCTGACTGTGATAGATTGATTCTGACACTATGTCTATAGGTCACAGTATCATTATTGTTACTGGATAAATCATCTGACTGTGATAGATTGACTCTGACACTATGTTTATAGGTCACAGTATCATTATTGTTACAAGATAAATCATCTGACTGTGATAGATTGATTCTGACAATATGTCTATAGGTCACAGTATCATTATTGTTATAGGATAAATCATCGGACTGTGATAGATTGCTTCTGACACTATGTCTTTAGGTCAAAGTATCATTATTGTTATAGGATAAATCATCTGACTGTGATAGCTGGACTCTGACGGTATGTCTATAGGTCACAGTATCATTATTATTACAGGATAAATCATCTGACAGTGATAGATTGACTCTGACACTATGTATATTGGCCAAAGTACCATTATTGGTACAAGATAAATCATCTTACTGTGATAGATTTACTCTGTACTCTGACACCATTTCTGTTGGTCATATTATTACTATTGTTACAGGATAAATCATCTGACTGTGATAGATTGTCTCTGACATCATGTCTATAGGTGAGAGTATCATTATTGTTACAGGATAAATCACATGACTGTGATATATTAACTCTGACATCATGTCTATAGGTCACAGTATCATTATTGTTACAGGAGATATCATCTGACTGTAATAGATTGACTCTGACACTATGTCTATTGGCCACAGTACCACTGGTGTTACAGGATAAATCATCTGACTGTGATATATTTACTCTGACGCCTTTTCTTTTGTTGAAGGTATCATTATTGTAACAGGATAAATCATCTGACTGTGATAGATTGACTCTGACACTATGTCTATAAGTCACGGTATCCTTATTGTTACAGGATAAATCATCTGACTGTGATATATTGACTCTGACAGTATGTCTATAGGTCACAGTATCATTATTGTTACAGGATAAATCATCTGACTGTGATAGATTGACTCTCACACTATGTATATTGGCCAAAGTACCATTATTGGTACAAGATAAATCATCTGACTGTGATAGATTTACTCTGACACCATTTCTATTGGTCAAGGTATCATTATTGTTACAGGATAAATCATCGGACTGTGATAGATTGGTTCTGACACTATGTCTATAGGTCACAGTAGCATTATTGTTACAGGATAAATCATCTGACTGTGATAGATTGACTTTGACACCATTTCTATAGGTCACAGTATCATTATTATTACGGGATAAATCATCTGACTGTGATAGATTGACTCTGACACCAAGTCTATAGGCCACAGTACCATTTTTGTTACAGGATAAATCATCTGACTGTGATAACTTGACTCTGAGAGTATGTCTATAGGTCACAGTATCCTTATTGTTACAGGATAAATCATCTGACTGTGATAGATTGACTCTGACAGTATGTCTATAGGTCACAGTACCATTATTGTTACAGGATAAATCATCTGACTGTGATAGATTGACTCTCACACTATGTCTATTGGCCAAAGTACCATTATTGGTACAAGATAAATCATCTGACTGTGATAGATTTACTCTGACACTATGTCTATAGGTCACAGTATCATTATTGTTACAAGATAAATCATCTGACTGTGATAGATTGATTCTGACACTATGTCTATAGGTCACAGTATCATTATTGTTATAGGATAAATCATCGGACTGTGATAGATTGCTTCTGACACTATGTCTTTAGGTCAAAGTATCATTATTGTTATAGGATAAATCATCTGATTGTGATAGATTGACTCTGACGGTATGTCTATAGGTCACAGTATCATTATTATTACAGGATAAATCATCTGACAGTGATAGATTGACTCTGACACTATGTATATTGGCCAAAGTACCATTATTGGTACAAGATAAATCATCTGACTGTGATAGATTTACTCTGACACCATTTCTATTGGTCATAGTATCATTATTGTTACAGGATAAATCATCTGACTGTGATAGATTGTCTCTGACATCATGTCTATAGGTGAGAGTATCATTATTGTTACAGGATAAATCACATGACTGTGATATATTAACTCTGACATCATGTCTATAGGTCACAGTATCATTATTGTTACAGGAGATATCATCTGACTGTAATAGATTGACTCTGACACTATGTCTATTGGCCACAGTACCACTGGTGTTACAGGATAAATCATCTGACTGTGATATATTTACTCTGACGCCTTTTCTTTTGCTGAAGGTATCATTATTGTTACAGGATAAATCATCTGACTGTGATAGATTGACTCTGACACTATGTCTATAAGTCACGGTATCCTTATTGTTACAGGATAAATCATCTGACTGTGATATATTGACTCTGACAGTATGTCTATAGGTCACAGTATCATTATTGTTACAGAATAAATCATCTGACTGTGATAGATTGACTCTCACACTATGTATATTGGCCAAAGTACCATTATTAGTACAAGATAAATCATCTGACTGTGATAGATTTACTCTGACACCATTTCTATTGGTCAAGGTATCATTATTGTTACAGGATAAATCATCGGACTGTGATAGATTGATTCTGACACTATGTCTATAGGTCACAGTATCATTATTGTTACAGGATAAATCATCTGACTGTGATAGATTGACTTTGACACCATTTCTATAGGTCACAGTATCATTATTATTACGGGATAAATCATCTGACCTTGATAGATTTACTCTGACACCAAGTCTATAGGCCACAGTACTATTTTTGTTACAGGATAAATCATCTGACTGTGATAACTTGACTCTGACAGTATGTCTATAGGTCACAGTATCCTTATTGTTACAGGATAAATCATCTGACTGTGATAGATTGACTCTGACAGTATGTCTATAGGTCACAGTACCATTATTGTTACAGGATAAATCATCTGACTGTGATAGATTGACTCTCACACTATGTCTATTGGCCAAAGTACCATTATTGGTACAAGATAAATCATCTGACTGTGATAGATTTACTCTGACACCATTTCTGTTGGTCAAGGTATCATTATTGTTACAGGATAAATCATCGGACTGTGATAGATTGATTCTGACACTATATCTATAGGTCACAGTATCATTATTGTTACAGGATAAATCATATGACTGTGATAGATTGTCTCTGACACCACGTCTATAGGCCACAGTACCATTTTTGTTACAGGATAAATCATCTGACTGTGATAGATTGACTCTGACACTACGTCTATAGGCCACAGTACCATTTTTGTTACTGGATAAATCATCTGACTGTGATAGATTGACTCTGACACTATGTCTATAGGTCACAGTATCCTTATTGTTACAGGATAAATCATCGGACTGTGATAGATTGACTCTGACACTATGTCTATAGGTCACAGTAGCATTTTTGTTACAAGATAAATCATCTGACTGTGATAGATTGATTCTGACACTATGTCTATAGGTCAGAGTATCATTATTGTTATAGGATAAATCATCGGACTGTAATAGATTGACTCTGACACTATGTCTATAGGTCACAGTATCATTATTGTTACAAGATAACTCATCTGACTGTGATAGATTGATTCTGAAACTATGTCTATAGGTCAAAGTATCATTATTATTACGGGATAAATCATCTGACTGTGATAGATTGATTCTGAAACTATGTCTATAGGTCACAGTATCATTATTGTTACTGGATAAATCATCTGACTGTGATAGATTGACTCTGACACTATGTCTATAGGTCACAGTATCATTATTGTTACAAGATAAATCATCTGACTGTGATAGATTGATTCTGACACTATGTCTATAGGTCACAGTATCATTATTGTTATAGGATAAATCATCGGACTGTGATAGATTGCTTCTGACACTATGTCTTTAGGTCAAAGTATCATTATTGTTATAGGATAAATCATCTGACTGTGATAGATTGACTCTGACACTATGTCTATAGGTCACAGTATCATTATAGTTACGAGATAAATCATCTGACTGTGATAGATTGATTCTGAAACTATGTCTATAGGTCAAAGTATCATTATTATTACGGGATAAATCATCTAACTGTGATAGATTGATTCTGACACTATGTCTATAGGTCACAGTATCATTATTGTTACTGGATAAATCATCTGACTGTGATAGATTGACTCTGACACTATGTTTATAGGTCACAGTATCATTATTGTTACAAGATAAATCATCTGACTGTGATAGATTGAATCTGACACTATGTCTATAGGTCACAGTATCATTATTGTTATAGGATAAATCATCGGACTGTGATAGATTGCTTCTGACACTATGTCTTTAGGTCAAAGTATCATTATTGTTATAGGATAAATCATCTGACTGTGATAGATGGACTCTGACGGTATGTCTATAGGTCACAGTATCATTATTATTACAGGATAAATCATCTGACAGTGATAGATTGACTCTGACACTATGTATATTGGCCAAAGTACCATTATTGGTACAAGATAAATCATCTTACTGTGATAGATTTACTCTGTACTCTGACACCATTTCTGTTGGTCATATTATTACTATTGTTACAGGATAAATCATCTGACTGTGATAGATTGTCTCTGACATCATGTCTATAGGTGAGAGTATCATTATTGTTACAGGATAAATCACATGACTGTGATATATTAACTCTGACATCATGTCTATAGGTCACAGTATCATTATTGTTACAGGAGATATCATCTGACTGTAATAGATTGACTCTGACACTATGTCTATTGGCCACAGTACCACTGGTGTTACAGGATAAATCATCTGACTGTGATAGATTTACTCTGACACCATTTCTGTTGGTCAAGGTATCATTATTGTTACAGGATAAATCATCGGACTGTGATAGATTGATTCTGACACTATATCTATAGGTCACAGTATCATTATTGTTACAGGATAAATCATATGACTGTGATAGATTGTCTCTGACACCACGTCTATAGGCCACAGTACCATTTTTGTTACAGGATAAATCATCTGACTGTGATAGATTGACTCTGACACTACGTCTATAGGCCACAGTACCATTTTTGTTACTGGATAAATCATCTGACTGTGATAGATTGACTCTGACACTATGTCTATAGGTCACAGTATCATTATTGTTACAGGATAAATCATCGGACTGTGATAGATTGACTCTGACACTATGTCTATAGGTCACAGTAGCATTTTTGTTACAAGATAAATCATCTGACTGTGATAGATTGATTCTGACACTATGTCTATAGGTCAGAGTATCATTATTGTTATAGGATAAATCATCGGACTGTAATAGATTGACTCTGACACTATGTCTATAGGTCACAGTATCATTATTGTTACAAGATAACTCATCTGACTGTGATAGATTGATTCTGAAACTATGTCTATAGGTCAAAGTATCATTATTATTACGGGATAAATCATCTGACTGTGATAGATTGATTCTGAAACTATGTCTATAGGTCACAGTATCATTATTGTTACTGGATAAATCATCTGACTGTGATAGATTGACTCTGACACTATGTCTATAGGTCACAGTATCATTATTGTTACAAGATAAATCATCTGACTGTGATAGATTGATTCTGACACTATGTCTATAGGTCACAGTATCATTATTGTTATAGGATAAATCATCGGACTGTGATAGATTGCTTCTGACACTATGTCTTTAGGTCAAAGTATCATTATTGTTATAGGATAAATCATCTGACTGTGATAGATTGACTCTGACACTATGTCTATAGGTCACAGTATCATTATAGTTACGAGATAAATCATCTGACTGTGATAGATTGATTCTGAAACTATGTCTATAGGTCAAAGTATCATTATTATTACGGGATAAATCATCTAACTGTGATAGATTGATTCTGACACTATGTCTATAGGTCACAGTATCATTATTGTTACTGGATAAATCATCTGACTGTGATAGATTGACTCTGACACTATGTTTATAGGTCACAGTATCATTATTGTTACAAGATAAATCATCTGACTGTGATAGATGGACTCTGACGGTATGTCTATAGGTCACAGTATCATTATTATTACAGGATAAATCATCTGACAGTGATAGATTGACTCTGACACTATGTATATTGGCCAAAGTACCATTATTGGTACAAGATAAATCATCTTACTGTGATAGATTTACTCTGTACTCTGACACCATTTCTGTTGGTCATATTATTACTATTGTTACAGGATAAATCATCTGACTGTGATAGATTGTCTCTGACATCATGTCTATAGGTGAGAGTATCATTATTGTTACAGGATAAATCACATGACTGTGATATATTAACTCTGACATCATGTCTATAGGTCACAGTATCATTATTGTTACAGGAGATATCATCTGACTGTAATAGATTGACTCTGACACTATGTCTATTGGCCACAGTACCACTGGTGTTACAGGATAAATCATCTGACTGTGATAGATTTACTCTGACACCATTTCTGTTGGTCAAGGTATCATTATTGTTACAGGATAAATCATCGGACTGTGATAGATTGATTCTGACACTATATCTATAGGTCACAGTATCATTATTGTTACAGGATAAATCATATGACTGTGATAGATTGTCTCTGACACTATGTCTTTAGGTCAAAGTATCATTATTGTTATAGGATAAATCATCTGACTGTGATAGATGGACTCTGACGGTATGTCTATAGGTCACAGTATCATTATTATTACAGGATAAATCATCTGACAGTGATAGATTGACTCTGACACTATGTATATTGGCCAAAGTACCATTATTGGTACAAGATAAATCATCTTACTGTGATAGATTTACTCTGTACTCTGACACCATTTCTGTTGGTCATATTATTACTATTGTTACAGGATAAATCATCTGACTGTGATAGATTGTCTCTGACATCATGTCTATAGGTGAGAGTATCATTATTGTTACAGGATAAATCACATGACTGTGATATATTAACTCTGACATCATGTCTATAGGTCACAGTATCATTATTGTTACAGGAGATATCATCTGACTGTAATAGATTGACTCTGACACTATGTCTATTGGCCACAGTACCACTGGTGTTACAGGATAAATCATCTGACTGTGATAGATTTACTCTGACACCATTTCTGTTGGTCAAGGTATCATTATTGTTACAGGATAAATCATCGGACTGTGATAGATTGATTCTGACACTATATCTATAGGTCACAGTATCATTATTGTTACAGGATAAATCATATGACTGTGATAGATTGTCTCTGACACTATGTCTTTAGGTCAAAGTATCATTATTGTTATAGGATAAATCATCTGACTGTGATAGATGGACTCTGACGGTATGTCTATAGGTCACAGTATCATTATTATTACAGGATAAATCATCTGACAGTGATAGATTGACTCTGACACTATGTATATTGGCCAAAGTACCATTATTGGTACAAGATAAATCATCTTACTGTGATAGATTTACTCTGTACTCTGACACCATTTCTGTTGGTCATATTATTACTATTGTTACAGGATAAATCATCTGACTGTGATAGATTGTCTCTGACATCATGTCTATAGGTGAGAGTATCATTATTGTTACAGGATAAATCACATGACTGTGATATATTAACTCTGACATCATGTCTATAGGTCACAGTATCATTATTGTTACAGGAGATATCATCTGACTGTAATAGATTGACTCTGACACTATGTCTATTGGCCACAGTACCACTGGTGTTACAGGATAAATCATCTGACTGTGATAGATTTACTCTGACACCATTTCTGTTGGTCAAGGTATCATTATTGTTACAGGATAAATCATCGGACTGTGATAGATTGATTCTGACACTATATCTATAGGTCACAGTATCATTATTGTTACAGGATAAATCATATGACTGTGATAGATTGTCTCTGACACCACGTCTATAGGCCACAGTACCATTTTTGTTACAGGATAAATCATCTGACTGTGATAGATTGACTCTGACACTACGTCTATAGGCCACAGTACCATTTTTGTTACTGGATAAATCATCTGACTGTGATAGATTGACTCTGACACTATGTCTATAGGTCACAGTATCATTATTGTTACAGGATAAATCATCGGACTGTGATAGATTGACTCTGACACTATGTCTATAGGTCACAGTAGCATTTTTGTTACAAGATAAATCATCTGACTGTGATAGATTGATTCTGACACTATGTCTATAGGTCAGAGTATCATTATTGTTATAGGATAAATCATCGGACTGTAATAGATTGACTCTGACACTATGTCTATAGGTCACAGTATCATTATTGTTACAAGATAACTCATCTGACTGTGATAGATTGATTCTGAAACTATGTCTATAGGTCAAAGTATCATTATTATTACGGGATAAATCATCTGACTGTGATAGATTGATTCTGAAACTATGTCTATAGGTCACAGTATCATTATTGTTACTGGATAAATCATCTGACTGTGATAGATTGACTCTGACACTATGTCTATAGGTCACAGTATCATTATTGTTACAAGATAAATCATCTGACTGTGATAGATTGATTCTGACACTATGTCTATAGGTCACAGTATCATTATTGTTATAGGATAAATCATCGGACTGTGATAGATTGCTTCTGACACTATGTCTTTAGGTCAAAGTATCATTATTGTTATAGGATAAATCATCTGACTGTGATAGATTGACTCTGACACTATGTCTATAGGTCACAGTATCATTATAGTTACGAGATAAATCATCTGACTGTGATAGATTGATTCTGAAACTATGTCTATAGGTCAAAGTATCATTATTATTACGGGATAAATCATCTAACTGTGATAGATTGATTCTGACACTATGTCTATAGGTCACAGTATCATTATTGTTACTGGATAAATCATCTGACTGTGATAGATTGACTCTGACACTATGTTTATAGGTCACAGTATCATTATTGTTACAAGATAAATCATCTGACTGTGATAGATGGACTCTGACGGTATGTCTATAGGTCACAGTATCATTATTATTACAGGATAAATCATCTGACAGTGATAGATTGACTCTGACACTATGTATATTGGCCAAAGTACCATTATTGGTACAAGATAAATCATCTTACTGTGATAGATTTACTCTGTACTCTGACACCATTTCTGTTGGTCATATTATTACTATTGTTACAGGATAAATCATCTGACTGTGATAGATTGTCTCTGACATCATGTCTATAGGTGAGAGTATCATTATTGTTACAGGATAAATCACATGACTGTGATATATTAACTCTGACATCATGTCTATAGGTCACAGTATCATTATTGTTACAGGAGATATCATCTGACTGTAATAGATTGACTCTGACACTATGTCTATTGGCCACAGTACCACTGGTGTTACAGGATAAATCATCTGACTGTGATAGATTTACTCTGACACCATTTCTGTTGGTCAAGGTATCATTATTGTTACAGGATAAATCATCGGACTGTGATAGATTGATTCTGACACTATATCTATAGGTCACAGTATCATTATTGTTACAGGATAAATCATATGACTGTGATAGATTGTCTCTGACACTATGTCTTTAGGTCAAAGTATCATTATTGTTATAGGATAAATCATCTGACTGTGATAGATTGACTCTGACACTATGTCTATAGGTCACAGTATCATTATAGTTACGAGATAAATCATCTGACTGTGATAGATTGATTCTGAAACTATGTCTATAGGTCAAAGTATCATTATTATTACGGGATAAATCATCTAACTGTGATAGATTGATTCTGACACTATGTCTATAGGTCACAGTATCATTATTGTTACTGGATAAATCATCTGACTGTGATAGATTGACTCTGACACTATGTTTATAGGTCACAGTATCATTATTGTTACAAGATAAATCATCTGACTGTGATAGATTGATTCTGACACTATGTCTATAGGTCACAGTATCATTATTGTTATAGGATAAATCATCGGACTGTGATAGATTGCTTCTCACACTATGTCTTTAGGTCAAAGTATCATTATTGTTATAGGATAAATCATCTGACTGTGATAGATGGACTCTGACGGTATGTCTATAGGTCACAGTATCATTATTATTACAGGATAAATCATCTGACAGTGATAGATTGACTCTTACACTATGTATATTGGCCAAAGTACCATTATTGGTACAAGATAAATCATCTTACTGTGATAGATTTACTCTGTACTCTGACACCATTTCTGTTGGTCATATTATTACTATTGTTACAGGATAAATCATCTGACTGTGATAGATTGTCTCTGACATCATGTCTATAGGTGAGAGTATCATTATTGTTACAGGATAAATCACATGACTGTGATATATTAACTCTGACATCATGTCTATAGGTCACAGTATCATTATTGTTACAGGAGATATCATCTGACTGTAATAGATTGACTCTGACACTATGTCTATTGGCCACAGTACCACTGGTGTTACAGGATAAATCATCTGACTGTGATATATTTACTCTGACGCCTTTTCTTTTGTTGAAGGTATCATTATTGTTACAGGATAAATCATCTGACTGTGATAGATAGACTTTGACACTATGTCTATAAGTCACGGTATCCTTATTGTTACAGGATAAATCATCTGACTGTGATATATTGACTCTGACAGTATGTCTATAGGTCACAGTATCATTATTGTTACAGGATAAATCATCTGACTGTGATAGATTGACTCTCACACTATGTATATTGGCCAAAGTACCATTATTGGTACAAGATAAATCATCTGACTGTGATAGATTTACTCTGACACCATTTCTATTGGTCAAGGTATCATTATTGTTACAGGATAAATCATCGGACTGTGATAGATTGGTTCTGACACTATGTCTATAGGTCACAGTAGCATTATTGTTACAGGATAAATCATCTGACTGTGATAGATTGACTTTGACACCATTTCTATAGCTCACAGTATCATTATTATTACGGGATAAATCATCTGACTGTGATAGATTGACTCTGACACCAAGTCTATAGGCCACAGTACCATTTTTGTTACAGGATAAATCATCTGACTGTGATAACTTGACTCTGAGAGTATGTCTATAGGTCACAGTATCCTTATTTTTACAGGATAAATCATCTGACTGTGATAGATTGACTCTGACAGTATGTCTATAGGTCACAGTACCATTATTGTTACAGGATAAATCATCTGACTGTGATAGATTGACTCTCACACTATGTCTATTGGCCAAAGTACCATTATTGGTACAAGATAAATCATCTGACTGTGATAGATTTACTCTGACACCATTTCTATTGGTCAAGGTATCATTATTGTTACAGGATAAATCATCGGACTGTGATAGATTGATTCTGACACTATGTCTATAGGTCACAGTATCATTATTGTTACAGGATAAATCATATGACTGTGATAGATTGTCTGACATCATGTCTATAGGTGACAGTATCATTATTGTTACATGATAAATCATATGACTGTGATAGATTGTCTCTGACGCCATGTCTATAGGTCAAAGTATCATTATTGTTACATGATATCTCATCTGACTGTGATAGATTGACTCTGACACCATGTCTATAGGTCACAGTATCATTATTCATACGGGATAAATCATCTGACTGTGATAGATTGACTCTTACACCATGTCTATAGGTCACAGTTTCATTATTATTACGGGATAAATCATCTGACTGTGATAAATTGACTCTGACACTATGTCTATAGGCCACAGTACCATTATTGCTACAGGATAAATCACCTGACTGTGATAGATTGACTCTGACACCACGTCTATAGGCCACAGTGCCATTTTTGTTACAGGATAAATCATCTGATTGTGATGGATTAACTATGACACCATGTCTATAGTCCACATTACTAATTTTGTTACAGGATAAATCAGCTGACTGCGATAGATTGACTCTGACACTATGTCTATAGGTCAAAGTATCATTATTGTTACAGGATAAATCATCTGACTGTGATAGATTGATTCTGACAACTATGTCTATGGGTCACATTATCATCATTGTTACAGGATAAATCGTCTGACTGTGATTGATTGACTCTGACACTATACCTATTGGCCACAGTACCACTAGTGGAACAGGATAAATCATCTGAATGTGACAGATTTACTCTGACGCCATTTCTATTGGTCAAGGTATCATTACTGTTATAGGATAAATCATCTGACTGTGATAGATTGACTCTGACACCATGTATATAGGTCACAGTATCATTACTGTTACGGGATAAATAATCTGACTGTGATAGATTGACTCTGACACCATTTCTATTGGTCAAGGTATCATTATTGTTACAGGATAAATCATCGGACTGTGATAGATTGATTCTGACACTATGTCCATAGGTCACAGTATCATTAGTGTTATATGATAAATCATCTGACTGTGATAGATTGTCTCTGACATCATGTGTGTAGGTGACAGCATCATTATTGTTACAGGTTAAATCATCTGACTGTGATAGATTAACTCTGACACCATGTTTATAGGTCACAGTATCATTATTGTTACAGGATATATCATCTGACTGTGATAGATTGACTCTGACACTATGTATGTTGGCCACAGTACCACTAGTAGTACAGGATAAATCATCTGACTGTGATAGATTGACTCTGACGCCATTTCTATTGTTCAAGGTATCATTATTGTTACAGGAAAAATCATCTGACTGTGATAGATTTACTCTGATACCATGCCTATAGGTAACAGTATCATTATTGTTACGGGATAAATAATCTCACTGTGATAGATTGACCCTGACACTATGTCTATAGGCCACAGTATCCTTATTGTTACAGGAAAAATCATCTGACTGTTATAGATTGACTCTGACACTATGTCTTTAGGTCAAAGTATCATTATTATTACGGGATAAATCATCTGACTGTGATAGATTGACTCTGACACCATTTCTATTGGTCAAGGTATCATTATTGTTACAGGATAAATCATCTGACTGTGATAGATTGACTCTGACACCATGTCTATAGGCCACAGTACCATTATTGCTACAGGATAAATCACCTGACTGTGATAGATTGACTCTGACACCACGTCTATAGGCCACAGTGCCATTTTTGTTACAGGATAAATCATCTGACTGCGATAGATTGACTCTGACACTATGTCTATAGGTCAAAGTATCATTATTGTTACAGGATAAATCATCTGACTGTGATAAATTGATTCTGACAACTATGTCTATGGGTCACATTATCATCATTGTTACAGGAAAAATCGTCTGACTGTGATAGATTGACTCTGACATCATGTCTATAGGTGACAGTATCATTACCGTTACAGGATAAATCATCTGACTGTGATTGATTGACTCTGACACTATGTCTATTGGCCACAGTACCACTAGTGGTACAGGATAAATCATCTGACAGTTACAGATTTACTCTGACGCCATTTCTATTGGTCAAGGTATCATAACTGTTATAGGATAAATCATCTGACTGTGATAGATTGACTCTGACACCATGTATATAGGTCACAGTATCATTATCGTTACGGGATAAATAATCTGATTGTGATGGATTAACTATGACACCATGTCTATAGTCCACAGTACTAATTTTGTTACAGGATAAATCAGCTGACTGCGATAGATTGACTCTGACACTATGTCTATAGGTCAAAGTATCATTATTGTTACAGGATAAATCATCTGACTGTGATAGATTGATTCTGACAACTATGTCTATGGGTCACAATATCATTATTATTACGGGATAAATCATCTGACTGTGATAGATTGACTCTGACACCATTTCTATTGGTCAAGGTATCATTATTGTTACAGGATAAATCATCGGACTGTGATAGATTGACTCTGACACTATGTCTATAGGCCACAGTATCCTTATTGTTACAGGAAAAATCATCTGACTGTGTTAGATTGATTCTGACACTATGTCTTTAGCTCAAAGTATCATTATTGTTACAGGATAAATCATCTGACTGTGGTAGATTGACACTGACACCACGTCTATAGGCCACAGTACCATTTTTGTTACAGGATAAATCATCTGACTGTGATAGATTGACTCTGACACTATGTCTATAGGTCACAGTATCCTTATTGTTACAGGATAAATCATCTGACTGTTATAGATTGACTCTGACACTATGTCTTTAGGCCATAGTATCCTTATTATTACAGGAAAAATCATCTGACTGTGATAGATTGATTCTGACACTATGTCTTTAGGTCAAAGTATCATTATTGTTACAGGATAAATCATCTGACTGTGATAGATTGACTCTGACAGTATGTCTATAGGTCACAGTATCATTATTGTTACAGGATAAATCATCTGACAGTGATAGATTGACTCTGACACTATGTATATTGGCCAAAGTACCATTATTGGTACAAGATAAATCATCTGACTGTGATAGATTTACTCAGACACCATTTCTATTGGTCATAGTATCATTATTGTTACAGGGTAAATCATCTGACTGTGATAGATTGTCTCTGACATCATGTCTATAGGTGACAGTATCATTATTGTTACAGGATAAATCATCTGACTGTGATAGATTAACTCTGACATCATGTCTATGGGTCACAGTATCATTATTGTTACAGGAGATATCATCTGACTGTAATAGATTGACTCTGACACTATGTCTATTGACCACAGTACCACTGGTGGTACAGGATAAATCATCTGACTGTAATAGGTTTACTCTGACGCCATTTCTTTTGATCCAGGCATCATTATTGTTACAGGATAAATCATCGGACTGTGATAGATTGACTCTGACACCATGTCTATAGGTCACAGTATCATTATTGTTACGGGATAAATCATCTGACTGTGATAGATTGACTCTGCCACCATGTCTATAGGTCACAGTATCATTATTATTACGGGATAAATCATCTGACTGTGATAGATTGACTCTGACACCACGTCTATAGGCCACAGTACCATTTTTGTTACAGGATAAATCATCTGACAGTGATAGATTGACTCTGACACTATGTCTATAGGTCACGGTATCCTTATTGTTACAGGATAAATCATCTGACTGTGATATATTGACTCTGACAGTATGTCTATAGGTCACAGTATCATTATTGTTACAGGGGAAATCATCTGACTGTGATAGATTGACTCTCACACTATGTATATTGGCCAAAGTACCATTATTGGTACAAGATAAATCATCTGACTGTGATAGATTTACTCTGACACCATTTCTATTGGTCAAGGTATCATTATTGTTACAGGATAAATCATCGGACTGTGATAGATTGATTCTGACACTATGTCTATAGGTCACAGTATCATTATTGTTACAGGATAAATCATCTGACTGTGATAGATTGACTCTGAAACCATATCTATAGGTCACAGTATCATTATTAATACGGGATAAATCATCTGACTGTGATAGATTGACTCTGACACCAAGTCTATAGGCCACAGTACCATTTTTGTTACAGGATAAATCATCTGACTGTGATAGATTGACTCTGACACTATGTCTATAGGTCACAGTATCCTTATTGTTACAGGATAAATCATCTGACTGTGATATATTGACTCTGACAGTATGTCTATAGGTCACAGTATCATTATTGTTACAGGATAAATCATCTGACTGTGATAGATTGACTCTGACACTATGTATATTGGTCAAAGTACCATTATTGGTAAAAGATAAATCATCTGACTGTGATAGATTTACTCTGACACCATTTCTATTGGTCATAGTATCATTATTGTTACAGGGTAAATCATCTGACTGTGATAGATTGTCTCTGACATCATGTCTATAGGTGACAGTATCATTATTGTTACAGGATAAATCATCTGACTGTGATAGATTAACTCTGACATCATGTCTATAGGTCACAGTATCATTATTGTTACAGGAGATATCATCTGACTGTAATAGATTGACTCTGACACTATGTCTATTGGCCACAGTACCACTGGTGGTACAGGATAAATCATCTGACTGTAATAGGTTTACTCTGACGCCATTTCTTTTGATCAAGGCATCATTATTGTTACAGGATCAATCATCGGACTGTGATAGATTGACTCTGACACCATGTCTATAGGTCACAGTATCATTATTGTTACGGGATAAATCATCTGACTGTGATAGATTGACTCTGCCACCATGTCTATAGGTCACAGTATCATTATTATTACGGGATAAATCATCTGACTGTGATAGATTGACTCTGACACCACGTCTATAGGCCACAGTACCATTTTTGTTACAGGATAAATCATCTGACAGTGATAGATTGACTCTGACACTATGTCTATAGGTCACGGTATCCTTATTGTTACAGGATAAATCATCTGACTGTGATATATTGACTCTGAAAGTATGTCTATAGGTCACAGTATCATTATTGTTACAGGATAAATCATCTGACTGTGATAGATTGACTCTCACACTATGTATATTGGCCAAAGTACCATTATTGGTACAAGATAAATCATCTGACTGTGATAGATTTACTCTGACACCATTTCTATTGGTCAAGGTATCATTATTGTTACAGGATAAATCATCGGACTGTGATAGATTGATTCTGACACTATGTCTATAGGTCACAGTATCATAATTGTTACAGGATAAATCATCTGACTGTGATAGATTGACTCTGAAACCATGTCTATAGGTCACAGTATCATTATTATTACATGATAAATCATATGACTGTGATAGATTGACTCTGACGCCATGTCTATAGGTCACAGTATCATTATTGTTACATGATATATCATCTGACTGTGATAGATTGACTCTGACACTATGTCTATTGGCCACAGTACCACTAGTGGTACAGGATAAATCATCTGACTGTGATATATTTATTCTGACGCCTTTTCTTTTGTTCAAGGTATCATTATTGTTACAGGATAAATCATCTGCCTGTGATAGATTGACTCTGACACCATGTCTATAGGTCACAGTATCATTATTGATACGGGATAAATCATCTGACTGTGATAGATTGACTCTGACACCATGTCTATAGGTCACAGTATCATTATTATTACGGGATAAATCATCTGACTGTGATAGATTGACTCTGACACCACGTCTATAGGCCACAGTACCATTTTTGTTACAGGATAAATCATCTGACAGTGAAAGATTGACTCTGACACTATGTCTATAAGTCACGGTATCCTTGTTGTTACAGGATAAATCATCTGACTGTGATAGATTGACTCTGACACCACGTCTATAGGCCACAGTACCATTTTTGTTACAGGATAAATCATCTGACAGTGAAAGATTGACTCTGACACTATGTCTATAAGTCACGGTATCCTTGTTGTTACAGGATAAATCATCTGACTGTGATATATTGACTCTGACAGTATGTCTATAGGTCACAGTATCATTATTGTTACGGGATAAGTCATCTGACTGTGATAGATTGACTCTCACACTATGTATATTGGCCAAAGTACCATTATTGGTACAAGATAAATCATCTGACTGTGATAGATTTACTCTGACACCATTTCTATTGGTCAAGGTATCATTATTGTTACAGGATAAATCATCGGACTGTGATAGATTGACTCTGACACCATGTCTATAGGTCACAGTATCATTATTGTTACGAGATAAATCATCTGCCTATGATAGATTGACTCTGACACCATGTCTATAGGTCACAGTATCATTATTATTACGGGATCAATCATCTGACTGTGATAGGTTGACTCTGACACCAAGTCTATAGGCCACAGTACCATTTTTGTTACAGGATAAATCATCTGACTGTGATAGATTGACTCTGACACATTGTCTATAGGTCACAGTATCCTTATTGTTACAGGATAAATTATCTGACTGTGATATATTGACTCAGACAGTATGTCTATAGGTCACAGTATCATTATTGTTACAGAATAAATCATCTGACTGTGATAGATTGACTCTCACACTATGTATATTGGCCAAAGTACCATTATTGGTACAAGATAAATCATCTGACTGTGATAGATTTACTCTGACACCATTTCTATTGGTCAAGGTATCATTATTGTTACAGGATAAATCATCGAACTGTGATAGATTGATTCTGACACTATGTCTATTGGTCAAGGTATCATTATTGTTACAGGATAAATCATCTGACTGTGATAGATTGACTCTGACACATTGTCTATAGGTCACAGTATCCTTATTGTTACAGGATAAATCATCTGACTGTGATAGATTGACTCTGACACTATGTCTATTAGCCACAGTACCACTAGTGGTACAGGATAAATCATCTGACTGTGATATATTTACTCTGACGCCTTTTCTTTTGTTCAAGGTATCCTTATTGTTACAGGATAAATCATCTGACTGTGATAGATTGACTCTGACACCATGTCTATAGGTCACAGTATCATTATTGATACGGGATAAATCATCTGACTGTGATAGATTGACTCTTACACCATGTCTATAGGTCACAGTTTCATTATTATAACGGGATAAATCATCTGACTGTGATAAATTGACTCTGACACTATGTCTATAGGCCACAGTACCATTATTGCTACAGGATAAATCACCTGACTGTGATAGATTGACTCTGACACCACGTCTATAGGCCACAGTGCCATTTTTGTTACAGGATAAATTATCTGACTGCGATAGATTGACTCTGACACTATGTCTATAGGTCAAAGTATCATTATTGTTACAGGATAAATCATCTGACTGTGATAGATTGATACTGACAACTATGTCTATGGGTCACATTATCATCATTGTTACAGGATAAATCGTCTGACTGTGATAGATTTACTCTGACATCATGTCTATAGGTGACAGTATCATTACCGTTACAGGATAAATCATCTAACTGTGATTGATTGACTCTGACACTATGTCTATAGGTCACAGTATCACTAGTGGTACAGGATAAATCATCTGACTGTGATATATTTACTCTGACGCCATTTCTATTGGTCAAGGTATCATTACTGTTAAAGGATAAATCATCTGACTGTGATAGATTGACTCTGACACCATGTATATAGGTCACAGTATCATTATTGTTACGGGATAAATAATCTGACTGTGATGGATTGAGTCTGACACCATGTCTATAGGTCACAGTATCATTATTATTACGGGATAAATCATCTGACTGTGATAGATTGACGCTGACACCATTTCTATTGGTCAAGGTATCATTATTGTTACAGGATAAATCATCTGACTGTGATAGATTGACTCTGACACTATGTCTATTGGCCACAGTACCACTAGTGGTACAGGATAAATCATCTGACTGTGATATATTTACTCTGACGCCTTTTCTTTTGTTCAAGGTATCCTTATTGTTACAGGATAAATCATCTGACTGTGATAGATTGACTCTGACACCATGTCTATAGGTCACAGTATCATTATTGATACGGGATAAATCATCTGACTGTGATAGATTGACTCTTACAACATGTCTATAGGTCACAGTTTCATTATTATAACGGGATAAATCATCTGACTGTGATAAATTGACTCTGACACTATGTCTATAGGCCACAGTACCATTATTGCTACAGGATAAATCACCTGACTGTGATAGATTGACTCTGACACCACGTCTATAGGCCACAGTGCCATTTTTGTTACAGGATAAATCATCTGACTGCGATAGATTGACTCTGACACTATGTCTATAGGTCAAAGTATCATTATTGTTACAGGATAAATCATCTGACTGTGATAGATTGATACTGACAACTATGTCTATGGGTCACATTATCATCATTGTTACAGGATAAATCGTCTGACTGTGATAGATTTACTCTGACATCATGTCTATAGGTGACAGTATCATTACCGTTACAGGATAAATCATCTAACTGTGATTGATTGACTCTGACACTATGTCTATTGGCCACAGTACCACTAGTGGTACAGGATAAATCATCTGACTGTGATATATTTACTCTGACGCCATTTCTATTGGTCAAGGTATCATTACTGTTATAGGATAAATCATCTGACTGTGATAGATTGACTCTGACACCATGTCTATAGGTCACAGTATCATTATTGATACGGGATAAATCATCTGACTGTGATAGATTGACTCTAACACCATGTCTATATGTCACAGTTTCATTATTATAACGGGATAAATCATCTGACTGTGATAAATTGACTCTGACACTATGTCTATAGGCCACAGTACCATTATTGCTACAGGATAAATCACTTGACTGTGATAGATTGACTCTGACACCACGTCTATAGGCCACAGTGCCATTTTTGTTACAGGATAAATCATCTGACTGCGATAGATTGACTCTGAAACTATGTCTATAGGTCAAAGTATCATTATTGTTACAGGATAAATCATCTTACTGTGATAGATTGATACTGACAACTATGTCTATGGGTCACATTATCATCATTGTTACAGGATAAATCGTCTGACTGTGATAGATTTACTCTGACATCATGTCTATAGGTGACAGTATCATTACCGTTACAGGATAAATCATCTGACTGTGATTGATTGACTCTGACACTATGTCTATTGGCCACAGTACCACTAGTGGTACAGGATAAATCATCTGACTGTGACAGATTTACTCTGACGCCATTTCTATTGGTCAAGGTATCATTACTGTTATAGGATAAATCATCTGACTGTGATAGATTGACTCTGACACCATGTATATAGGTCACAGTATCATTATTGTTACGGGATAAATAATCTGACTGTGATGGATTGAGTCTGACACCATGTCTATAGGTCACAGTATCATTATTATTACGGGATAAATCATCTGACTGTGATAGATTGACTCTGACACCATTTCTATTGGTCAAGGTATCATTATTGTTACAGGATAAATCATCGGACTGTGATAGATTGATTCTGACACTATGTCTATAGGTCACAGTATCATTAGTGTTATATGATAAATCATCTGACTGTGATAGATTGTCTCTGACACCATGTTTATAGGTCACAGTATCATTATTGTTACAGGATATATCATCTGACTGTGATAGATTGACTCTGACACTATGTCTGTTGGCCACAGTACCACTAGTAGTACAGGATAAATCATCTGACTGTGATAGATTTACTCTGACGCCATTTCTATTGGTCAAGGTATCATTATTGTTACAGGATAAATCATCTGACTGTAATAGATTGACTCTGATACCATGCCTATAGGTAACAGTATCATTATTGTTACGGGATAAATAATCTCACTGTGATAGATTGACTCTGACACTATGTCTATAGGCCAAATGCCTGACTAGGGTGTTACAAGGGCATGACATGGGTGTTAGATAAGACATTATATATAAAGGTGTGATAGATACAATAGAGCATTTATTATAAAGATATGATGTCTGTACGTATTATAAAGTTGATTGTGTATGACTAGGATGTCACAAATGCCAGACTAGGGTGTTACAAGGGCATGACTGGGGTGTTAGATGAAGACATTATAAATTAAGGTGTGATAGATACAATAGAACAATTATTACAAAGATATGATGTCTGTATGTATTATAAAGTTGATTGTGTATGTCTGGGATGTCAGAAATGCCAGACAAGGGGTTACAAGGGCATGAATGGGGTGTTAGATGAAGACATTATAAATGAAGGTGTGATAGATACAGAAGAACAATTATTACAAAGATATGATGTATGTATGTATTATATAGTTGATAGTGTATGACTAGAATGTCATAAATGCCTGACTAGGGTGTTACAAGGGCATGACATGGGTGTTAGATAGGACATTATATATAAAGGTGTGATAGATACAATTGAGCATTTGTTATAAAGATATGATGTCTGTACGTATTATAAAGTTGATTGTGTACGACTAGGATGTCACAAATGCCAGACTAGGGTGTTACAAGGGCATGACATGGGTGTTAGATAGGACATTATATATAAACGGGTGATAGATACAATAGAACATTTATTACAAAGATATCATGTCTGTACGTATTATAAAATTGATTGTGTATGAATAGGATGTCACAAATGCCAGACTAGGGTGTTACAAGGGCTTGACTAGGGTGTTAGATGAAGACATTAAAATGAAGGTGTGATAGATACAATAGAACAATTATTACAAAGATATGATGTCTGTATGTATTGTTTAGTTCATTGTGTATGACTAGGATGTCCCAACTGCCTGACTAGGGTGCTACGAGGGCATGACTGGGGTGTTAGATGTAGACCTTATACATGTAGGTGTGATAGATACAGTAGAACAATTATTACAAAGATATGTTGTCTGTATGTATTATATAGTTGATTGTGTATGACTAGAATGTCATAAATGCCTGACTGGGGTGTTACAAGGGCATGACATGGGTGTTAGATAGGACATTATATATAAACGGGTGATAGATACAATAGAACATTTATTATAAAGATATGATGTCTGTACGTATTATAAAGTTGATTGTGTATGACTAGGATGTCACAAATGCCAGACTAGGGTGTTACAAGGGCATGACATGGGTGTTAGATAGGACATTATATATAAACGGGTGATAGATACAATAGAACAATT